>NC_081451.1:5130168-5152405 GCF_007210705.1 Tigriopus californicus
TATAAATCTAAATACGATATAAGTAAGTTATATTATTTTTGAAATGCTGCGGATCCCATTTTACTAAGGACTAAGAAAGTCCGCAGATAGACGTAAAAGAACACCTGAAGTGTGCCACGCACTTATGTACCCCACTATTTAGAGAAAAATGGGACATTGTCATGTTTGAAGTCGGATGTCGTATTGTATTGGAAAGCTAAATAAACTCGCTCATTGGATTCATGTTCTTTCTTTCAGTCACGGAGAAGATTGGCAACCTTTGCATTTGTACCGCAACTCCTTGGTTCACGGTGAGGGTGATTTGCCCACCATCACCTCGAAAAGGCCGTACACCCGTAAACGAAAGGCCGACGACGACGACGAAGAGGAGGAAGAGCAGTTCTTTAATTAAGATAAAAATATCAACAAAATCTCTGTTACACTTTTTTTTTTTCACCTCTAAATTTCAAGCCAGTGCGTCAGTATTCCATGTGTTGCCCTAATGTATTAAAAACAAGCCGATCTCACTTTGTACTGGTGTGTGTATTTCCTCGACATCGACAACAAGAGAGTAACAAAAACATCAGGGAGAAGATACATTCCTGACGATGGGTAGGTGGTTAATGTCTTAGTAAGAAAATGCGAAAGATGACGATCAAATGCTGGAAGTCTTGAATTTGGCTCTGAAAAAGAAATTGAAAAATGTAATACTGGGCTTATATTGCAACAAATTGAAACTATGCTGTTGCCCATCACTTACTTCAGTTCTTTGTATTTGGACTTTTCGAATGAACACATGGGGGGTTCGTTCAAAAACGACGAATAATCCAGCTCTGGAATAATTAAAGCACAAAACATGATGCTCTATCCATGCGAGAAAGTACTGATGCAATTTGGTAGAGGGTATAGCTAGATAGAACTTAACAGACAAAAAATGAAGAAAGAAAGACACGGTTTGCCGGACTTTGTTTAAGAAATGGCCTCATTTGTTCTTTTTGCATTTGATGCTCAAATATATAACTTCAAAGAAAGATTTTTCTAATAAATTGATGACACTTTGAAATATCAACTGAAAGTCTGCTTGCTACAAGCATTCAAGTGATGCTATATATCAACAAAATGAAGAGGAAAATTTGATCTTTCAATAGCCGAAAGTAGACTCTAAATACAATGGAGATGGAGTTTTTTGTGATCCCATCATATCAAAAGAAAACACGAGCTCTAGAGAGTGGTCTGGAAATTTTTGGATATTAGATTATTCTTATATTTAGAATTGAAAAAATTAGTGTACGTTTGTTTTGTAAATCCTAATATTCAATTACATGTTTTTCTTCGCAGCATGCAACTAATAGATTAGAGCTTTTCACAAGCGTTCTCTTTTTCAATTGCTAGAAATTCACATCGAAATTGCACCTGCGATCGTTCATCAAGACTTGACTTGATTTATCAATGCAAATATGTTATGATTTTACAGAAATAGGCCTGTGTTTTGCTCGGGAAATTGCTAAAAAAAAGGCAATGACTGATGCCAACAGAAATTACATACAGTCTCAATCATTAACTAGTATCGGTTGTTTCTTCGTTAGTAGTTAATCTTCGAGGTGCGTGTGTGATCATCAAAATTCAACACCTCTTTTTTTTTTGTACCCCCCTCCCTTCTTGAACAATGATCAAATCGGACATAACTGGTGCTTCCAAAACTCTGAATCTTCTAGTGGTTCATTTGCAACCATCCAGCTTTTCTTCCAGAAGACAGCTCTGCTCAACTGTTTCCGGTCCAGCCTTACCTTCTTCAGTCATGGGCTTGCTTTTCAGCAAATAGTGTGCTATCAGTGGGTCCTTTTGATAAGGACAGGTGAGGTCCTTCCATCGGGCAAATTCCATAATCTTGTTGGCAATGTGTTGGGCCTGAGTCACAGGCAGGCCTTTGTCGGCCGAGACCTCCATGTGTTGGGTTTCTTTGGCAAAGTAGAGGTCCTTGACAAACAACGAGAAGAACGGAATCACAATCCGTTGAATGCTGTCAGAGGCGTTCTCAGAACGCGAAATGGCCGCTCCAAATGTGGAGCGATAGCTTCGGAAATTCGATGTTGGGTCTAATTGATGCTCCAAGACTGAGAACTTCTCTCCCTGAATCTTGGACCACTACAAAAATAGAGTCAAAAAAATTCATATGTAAATAAGGATAAGATGTCGTTTGGGAATAAGGTCAAAATGTGGAAAAGTGCAAAAAACTTTTGTATTTTGTAATATAAGACACACATAAAACGACCGCTATTTTGACAAGTATCCTTCGCTCTCCGTATACGTGATATCAAGTAAAGGAAATTCAAGGAAAAATGTGGTCCGGCACCCTGATTTTGGGCATTTTTGGGAGAGAGAACGAAGACAAAACATCCCAGTCAACTCGCACCATTCGTCCACTGAATTTTCAATAATAGAGTGATTTTGAGCGAGTTGTGTTACAAAACCCTACCAAATGAGCCTTTTAGGTGTTAATCAGTGAACGCACTATCAAATTAGCTCAATACCACAATGCTAATTGCCTAGACAAGCGTGTAAAATGGAAAAAATGTCAAAATTCAATGCATGCACAGTGCGGTCTGGCTGGGCACGTTGTCTTTGATTTTACTCCATAGAATAACGTCAGTTGTCCATGAACGCGTTCACTTGACTAGCCCTATTGCTTGCTGTTCTTGCCCCAAAATATCCGCACAATCCTGTACACGGCTTAATCATCTTGCTGTTCGTAATTAATTTATTTAAACATTCAAGATTGCGTCTCTTCTGTTGTTGAAAATAAATTCCAGTTAATATTTACAGGGAAAGTAATCCCTAGTACTATCAAAATGAAAAGTTAAAATTCGTCCTTTTATTACCATTCAATCTTTATATGATATTGGCTCTACCAACGAATTTGAGTTGGCAGACCGAGCTAGTCCCTGATCTGGAATGTTAATTAAACCAAAAAAATGGATTATTGAATGGACTTATTACCGTCTTTTTTAACCTAGTCACCGGCGGTTGCCCCAAGCCATTGATGATACCCATCATGGAATTGAAATTGGCCAATTCCACACATTTTCGAGCTACCTCAATCCAAAATTCGATTCGTATGACTCGATTCTTCTTGCGACTACACTGAAAAATAACCAGAAAAAATAAGAGCATTATTTTATCAGTATAGCCCCCTTACGCTGCACGAAATATGTTCTACGTTCTGCACTCCAGAGGGCGCTTTGTCATTCAGCCTCTCTGCCAAATAAAAGGCTGATCGGGCCAATTCCTTTTTTTTATTGTAATGCGTTTGAGTTGTTTTTGACTAATTTTATCAAAATCTTATTTATAATAATTGGGGCCTCGGGTCACATAATGTCCGGAAAACGAATTGCGTTCAAGGCAAGAGCAGTTTATGTAGCAATCTACCGTGCCTCTTCTCGTTTTCTTAGGGCCGTATGACGCTGCAAATAAAGGCCCTTATGACAGATCTTGTTCTTATTTTGCTTGCATTTTGTGACGTAAGGCTGCTGAATCCCAATTCGTTATGACAACAAGATTTGGATGACTTACTTCACAGATGGAGGTGGCCACAAGGTAGGAAAGGTGGTTGAACCAGTTCACATAGTTGTCGTAGAATACTGTTTGATTGGAGGCAATACTGTGGGCTTGAAACAACGGGTCCATCTTCTGTGTGTCCTCCTCCTTCACAGCTTGCCTCTTCTTGAAGGCATCCCGGATGAACACGTTGACGAACTCGACCGAGCTGATCAGGTTCAGATGCCGCATTTCGATACGAGTCAACTCTTGTGCCGTGGCCAACGAGTCGTTCAACGGGCACAACATGCTCTCCTAAAATTGATAAACAAGGATATGTTTAAAAATGGGTTTTACTACTTTTTGGCTGAATCTCAACCAAGCACCATTTCAACGGCATAAACATGGTAATGTTTGGACCAAAAATTCCACCCTTTAATTCACAAACCCGAGCATCCCAATGATCAAAATAAACAAATTAGTAATCAAATATTAATGAACTGGGCTTCGAATCCGAGCTCTACCAATCCCATCTGGCATACCTTAGCTTGGTTCAGTTGAGATTGGGCCTTGTGCTCCTGCTTCTTCAACCCACTGAGATGAGAGCTCAAGGTCTGTAAGAGATGAGAGGTGCCGTGAAAGTCGGCCGTGCCGTTCAAAAACGGCCCGCTGAGGCCGTTAAACAACAACTTGAGGCTCTCCATGGCCTCTTCGTGACCAAAGTCCTCGGGAAACCATAGGGCCCATCGGGACACTAAGGAATATAATTCCTTATCCGAATGGGACCCTCGTTGAAGGCACGATAATAACTGGACAGGGGAGTAGAAATAGCGCGACCAAAGAAGGAGGGTGTGTTGCATCTCCGGATGGCGTTGTGCGTGAACGAGCTTGCGGGGGAAATCCTCGAAACTGATCGGTTTTTCAGGATCCGGAGATTTGACCTGAGGGAAAAAAAATCAGCTTGTATCATATTGATTGTATCATATTTTCATAAGACATTCTTTTGAAAAACGGGAAAAGGAAGCTGCCATGTAAGAGGACTCTCATCTTTAGGAAACTATTTGTGATTGTATACTGGATTGATGCATTGCTTATCCAGCTGAAAGTAAATTCAATATTCAAACGATAACAAAACTCAATCGATTGCCATTTTATGCTTCCTAATTACCAAAAAGATACATGTTATTCAAACATGAACCTCTGGAATGTGGAGGAGGGCGGCAAGGTCAATACTCGTCATTTGCAATTCTTCTTCATTTAAGAGTTGCCCCAGGTCACTATGAGAAAACGCTTTCAATTTCAGCTAATTCGGGCAACTAGATTAAAAGTTATGTCCTCTCAAAACTCACAAAATAATAGTACTGAAAAGATTCTAGTCTACAGTAAACACAAAGCCATTTTGAGCGCATTTATAAACTGAGGTTTGAGAGGGGGTATGACTCTGTTGACCTAATTGTTCGATGTGACTGAAATTTGTCACATGTACTTAATGCGACCTAAGGGGAGGAGACGTGGTGTAGTGGTTAGTGCGGTTTCCTCCCATAAGAGGTTCGAGGTTCGATCCTCCTCCCTGACTCTCTACAAGAAACTTTTGGCCAGTAGCTTTGTCTACTGTCGGAATTTGGAAATGGTTGATATGACGGGCTGGCTTTGCTAGACCCTAACACTCCAAACCTCTCAAAAACGTATTTGAGGAAGAACTGAATGAAATGCCAATTGTCGACCTCAGCATCCCCGTCCATATTCCAGAGGCGCATTGTTTTGGATTCAATTTACATCTGGTCGTTCTTCAGGTACTTGGGTGGTTGAAGGAGACGAAGGGTTGGTAGTAGTAGATGTGGCTGATGCGAGAGTGGTCTCCTTGTGGGACACCACCACCATGCTGTCACATTGTACTACCGTCTGTCGAGGTCGGAGGATGAGACCGGCCTCTTCCAGTAAGTGATTAATCAGATCTTGACTGGGAATGGTTCCATTGAGGAGACAGCGACGGATTTCTTCGCCTTGAGGACCCTCCAAGGCCAGAGGTTTGCCATTGATGAACAGGATTTCTTCCTCATGGATCTATGAGAGATAGTGAATGACTGTTATTTTATAATACTTAAAAATCGAACAAATATGTCATTCAGGATTTTCTGAATTTTAGATAAACAAAGTTTTGCAGTCTTCAGAGCATTGATAGCATATTTATTGAAATCCCAAGCAATCAAATGAATATCATGTTAATAAGTAGGGGTCGGAAAAATATTGTAGGATTTAGCTAATGAAAATCAGCCAAAATAAGTTACGAAAACATGAAAATAAGTTCTAAAAAAAGTGAAAAAGGTACATATGTAGCGATTCATATTCACGGAACCTTCCTTATGGAATGGCTCCTTTAATTTTGGCTCGCTAATTTAACATGCTAATTAACGGGATGTCATTCTAGTCAGTTAGATTGGGGCCCCTTTGCCTACTGAGTGTATACGCCAAACAGGAAGACTTGTTTCTTGTTTTTCACGATTTTCGTGCCCGTTGGGTTGAGAAATAGCGTCATGCCTTTAACGAGACCCACAAATGAATTTCAAAGCAGACTCATGCTAGGAACTTTAAAGTTGAGGTCAATATTTTGAAGCATCCTGAAATCATAGTCCAGGTTTGCAAAATCAAAGCTGAAATTATGTTCAGACAATTCAAAGCATAGTTCATATAAAAAAGTAAAATGCACCTTTTGTTTATTCATCAATTCCAACTGACACATGCATTCTTATGAAGAAATGGTTGAACTCAAGGAAGATGGTGGAAATGAAAAAAAAAAGTAAAAACGAGGCATTTTACAAATTTTTCATCCATCAGTTTTTTGTGAGGAAAAATCATGTGTAAAAAAATATCTTTTGCAAAATATTTCTCCCGAATTTCCCTTGAGCATGAAAACAAAAAACCTAAATATCCCTCAAAAATCCTCGGATTTAGATTTTTTTGAGGTTAAAATTCGCGAAAAGTGTTTTTGCGCCAAAATTATCGAAAAATCTGATCTTTCCGACCCTTAATTGCGGTGATTAGTTTACACCTGTATTTTTTAATCTTCTTCTATGTTTCTGAAATCCAGTACAAATGCAGCAAAATTGCACAATCCTGACCGCATTTCAACTGTGCACAGTAAAGAACAAAATGTGATGTTCATAGAAACCCCTAATAACCTTATTTATGATTCTGCGCCTACCTTGACCTCCTTTTCCACGGAAACGATTTCATGTCCCGGCCCCAACAAGGTCCGAACCAAGGACTCCTCCTCAGCCGATAAGGCCATGCCACCACCAGAGGATGCACCAGCCATACATAGGGATATCTGAAATGTTGAAAGTTTTCTGCTTTGCTTATGTCATACAGCAATATACTGCTCACACTCCATTTCTTGTGGACTTAATTAACGCCATTGGGAGGGTGCAGAATGAACTATAAGTTATATTTAGCCCGATTTTTGTGACTTTTGTGTGTGTAGGGTGGAGACAAGTTATCTAAAAAAAATGTATCTTGTTTTGCAAAATATTGGAGAAAAAGGATGTGTTAGGACATGATTTTTTACTGGGCGAGTACAAAACTGGCGCGAATTATTTGTTAACACCAAAAACATGCAGATACAGTGAAACACTTCTGTTTCATTTAATATAGCGATCTTTTTTTTATCATCGATTTGCTATCGCTAAATAGCATTTTCATGTAAAGGACTGTTTGTCAAGTTTATTATATTGGCATTGTAAACATTTGATTAAAGCATTGAATGGTTTGGAAATTAGATTTGTGTCTGGATTATCATAGTTGGCCTAGGTCAATATTTATCAGAATGGAGAGTAAAAATGTTCACTTGTTCCTGAACAGACAACCTGGCCTCTAAAAGAGCGTTTCTCTTTCTTAGATTGAGGATAACAATAACGTTTTAAGACGATCTTAAACAATGCTTGTTACTCATCCATGAAATTTGCCCCAGGTTGTTCAAAGTAACCATTTCAAATTTCAACTCAATCAGGTGAATAGACGAACCTTTATGTCCTCTCAGAGCTGGCAAAGTGATGAATAGGCTTAAAAATAAAGCTGCGGTTCAAGCAAAAATATTTTTTCAATTGTTGAGTAAAATTGAGAAAATGCATCAAAGAGTTGATAAAATGCGACAATTGTTTTTTTCTATATTTCGTGTGAACCTTTGAGCTAGGAGCTTTTATAGACCATATCACAAGGATAGAGCTAGTGCAGGTACTTCTATTTAACGACGGGCGCAAATCGGGTTCAATTTATATGTTCTGGCATTTTCAAGCTTTTTCCCGTGATGCTTATGAGATAGGGCTCCCATCAGAAGACAGAACGGGTGTCAAAAAACCGTATGATCAAGTACAAACCAGGCGTCAGGCAACCCTGCCCAAGAGTGGTGAAAAAGCAGGGTCGCGGTGAGATGTTTAAGCATTTAGCCAACCCACTTTCTGAATGATGAATTGAATGATACCCATCAATAAAATATAGAGTAGATTGACGGTCCAGCATAAATTTGGCTTGTGCACCAATCACTCTCTCACCAATTGACTAAAACACCCACATGTTACCACAAACCCTGTGTGACCACAGTCCAATGAATCCATGGGGTAAAACTCGAAATAGCCATGAAGTACCTGATTTCAGACAGTTTGATTGGATTTTTGTGCTGATTTGTACACACACTCTGTCTCGCTCTCTCCATTCACAGACGTGTTATTCCACAGCACGTTCGCTGTATCCATAGTGACAATAAATACAGTACGGCGACGTATTTACTATGAGTGTGTGTACACTTCCCAGGGCTGCCATCTGAATATGATCTAAGAAGCCAAATTGGGAATGATTTTTGGCCAACTTCAAGTTTCCCCGGGACGAACAAATATTTTGAGAAGATACAAATTTTGGATACAATTCTTTTCGTTAGGTGGTTTCCAAAACCTCCAAATATATTCCTTTCTTTTGAGTGGTTGTGATGACCGTTCAATATCTCTATCTGTGCGTGGCAAGGAATGTTGTAATGATAAGTTCATTTTGGGATGCAAAACCATTACCTAGCAAATGAAAGATGATAGGACTCTACACGCTTATTATTCTGGATTTTGTATTTAAGCTTAAAAGAAGAACAAAATAGTACGCTTTTTTAACATATCAAGGTTCTTGCTGTAATTATTGTCCAATCGTCAAATCTGGCGTCAGCAAGCCAAATTGGCAACAGTTATGTTCACAGACCCCGAGTTTTTTTTCTAGAGTGGACACAGCAGGCGCCTCCGTCAGCTTTATCAAAACATAGGAGAAAGTAATATACAAAGGTGACGAGAAAAGTAGAATTCCTCGCCTAGATGGCCTAAAACTCCAATTTGATCGCGATGTTTGTCCATTTGTCCCGAGGAGAATTTACTCTGCGTTCCTCCTGTGGATTATTTGCCCAACATCCTGTCTGAAGCCCCTTTCAACAATTCTCCTATGGTTGTTTACTTCCAAATTGTATGCGATAAGCCCTGCTTTTGTTCTCATGCCCTCATCGTCCTGAGTTCCGCAGTTCTCAGGTCTCCCCCTCAAAAAGCGCTGTTCAATGCTCAGATTGGCAGTGTTGTTGGTAATCTGCATCCCCCCATCTCTAAAGAGTACATAGTTCAAGTTCTGCTCGAGCTAGAGACCGAAAGAAAACGTAACCCTCCTCTCTAGCAACCAACATGCAGGAAAGATATGTAGTCGCTTCAATTTTTTTTTGTATGTATTGGTGGGTAGCCACAAGACTAATGGTAGGTACATGTTCTAACCCTAAAACATCATCCCTCGCAAAAAAAACAAACAGAAAACTACTATCTTGCATTGATAACGTTATTGTCTACTTAGGTCAAGTGAATTCCGGCCAATAGGGCATACCAAATGAAGGAAATACAAGGAAAAATGTGCTCTGGCACCCTGAATATGGACATTTTGGGGAGGGAGAACAATTACAAACATCACAGTGAACTTGCATTATCCGCCTATTGAATTTTCAATAATCAAGTGGTTTTGAGTGAGCTGTGTTACAAAACCCAACAAAATGAACACGCACCATCAAATTGGCTCAATGCCACAATGCTATTTGCTTTGACAAGCATGTACAATGGAATAAATGTCAACATTCAATGCATGCACAGTGTGGTTTGGCTGGGCATGTTGTCTTTGATTTTACGCGATGGAATAACGTCAGTTGTTCATGAATGCGTTCACTTGACAAGCCCTATAGAGGCTGATACAGCTTCAATTGAACAAGCTTGGTTTCTTTACAATTCATTTCAGTAGCTAAACAAGACAGTTCCTAATGTTGAGACATGTTTCCTGAATGGTTGTTCACACAGGTTGAAATCAAATTGAGATTTAAGCCACAAAGAATGAGACATTTTATATTTCATTTCATTGGTAAGTATGCATCAGAAGGACAGACATTGATTGCCCTTTTTTTGCCCATGTAGGCATTTGAAGTGACTTCTAGCAGATTGGAAGCTATAATTAACAGAATGTGCCGAGCTTGGCCTTATTTCTTGCTTAATGTAAACAAGCTTTTGCATATCCAGAACCTGAGGAATCACATGCTCATGAAACAGCTGATTTATTAGGATGCAAGCCCTACAACTAGTTGCTAACAGAATCGAATCATGATCAAAGCATTCCTGAAATACATATATGCTTTTCCTGTATTTTTAGATTAAATCAGTATAGCTCATTAATCTATTTCTTTGCAGTATAGTAATTAGGTGTATACTTACTTCTTCTTTTTCGCTTTGAGCTCCCTTTCATATGTTATTTTGAGATCATCCTAATAATAAGCACAGTTAAAAAGAGGCGTTTCAAAAGAAATTTCCTGAAAATATTTGATATTGATGTCAAACCCATTCCTCGCAAGATAATTAAGAGGCGTAACAGACATATCAGAAGAAATGACATTTTTTTGCATTGGCACAGCTCCCACAGCTTCTTGAAAATTCCATTTACACATAGAATGCTTTTCATCGATTTGAGAACCAACAGTCTTAGGTTTGTTTTATGTTGATCTACAAATTACCCCTTGCCTTGATTCCCACAATTAGGTTAGGTTAGGTTAGGTTAGGTGGTGCCATGTACCCCTTTATCAGGGTAAACGTTATTCTCCACCGATTAGTTGGCAGTGCTACTTTTTTTTTATCTTCACCTGACCTAATTGAACCTAACCTAACCTAACCCAACCTAACTTAACACGATATTAATAACCCTTAAAGTCTCTATCTAAACCTTTTAACATTGGGCCACAAATTTAAAAATGAGCACCGCCAACTAATCGGTGGAGAATAACGTTTATCCTTTTTGAGTCATTCTTGTTCTTCACTTCTTCTTACCTGAATTCAAGTCATTCAGATTTTCACATCCAAAATGTCGACGTCAAATCCGAGCCCTAAATCTGGCACTCCTCGTCTGACGCCGCGAAAGGCTCAGCGATCCACAGGTGACCCGTCGATCCTGGTGGAGTGGTTGTCGAACTGGCTTTACCTGAGGCCGGTGAGTCTCGTTGGTCTCGTTGGTCTCCCTCACTTCAAAGAATGGAGTCTCTCAAGACTCACGGTTAGGAAGAGGAGTTGATAGATGGGGGGGGAAGGGGGACGCCAGCGTTGTTGCGTTGTTGCCTCTTGCACTGCCTTCCCCAGCTCCATCCACCAGGTCCTCACCACCTGGATGGGTGGATGCCACAGGAGCGCCCTGAGCGCCTCAATCATCTTCTTCCAGATCTCTGGGTGGGTAGGCAGGTTGGTGGTAGGCAGGGCGGTAGACAAGTAAGTATTAGAGAGGCACCTAAGGTGAAGGATGCCCCGTTCCAGAGTCCAGAGTGCGTTGAAGATGGCGTCTGAGGTGATTTGTTATTGTGGGTAGATCGGGAATAAGTTCGTGGGCCATTATGGCCTTTGGCACCCTTCGGACACTCATATACACGTTCTGCGTGCTACAGTTGTTAACCACCATAGAACGGCAGGTCTTTGACTTCTTGGGGTATATGTGGTTGCCCATAGTGTGGAATTTTTTCAACATTGTGTTCCTCATATTTTGCATCTTTGGCGTGAACCAGTACAAAAGGAGCTACGTGTTCACCCACGTGGGATGGTCCCTCTTGTGGTTGGGTTGGAATGCTTTCGTGATTTGTTTCTACTTAGACTTGGGTTCCTTGGACCGCAATGAAGACCTGCTGAGCTTTGGCACGGGTAGCTTTAGTTGGTGGTTGGCCAATGGCTACGGGTGCCACCCGGAATATTACCACAATGCGAGCACCTTCGACTTGAACGATGGCAAGGCCGGATATTTCCCACTTCGACCCAGCCAGGTCTATGGTTGCGCCGTCGAGTATTACTATGTGGAAGTGATTCACGCCTCCGTTCAGATCACCCTCACGTTGGTGGTAGTGGCTCTAGTTCTTTATTTCTGCTACATGCTTCAAACCAAAGCCGGGCAATCCCAAAAGTCCCAGATCCATGGCGGGAAAGCGCCCTTGTATTCCATTGAGTACAGTCCACAGGTCAATGATAGCCAAATGAGTGGCACATTGATGCAGGAAACCACTTTGTATGCCAACACCACAGACAGTGTACGGGCACAAATGACCCCGCGAAGGGTCAAGCGCCGGTCCCATGGTAGGAGCTCCACTCGGAGTGTGGCCCATCCCAAGTCTTCCTTGAACCGCAATCGTCGTTCCAGCACCAGGAGCTTGGGTCATGTTAACATTGGTAGCATGCGCAGTAGCCAAAAGACCGTCAATCCGGTCACCCGACTCTTGGACCATCCATCCCATGCTGGTGCGACGGGAGCTCCACTGCGGCATGCATTGGATTCGTCCACTTCGGACGAGTTCAACAAACAGAGCGAAGAGTACGGACAGATTAATCCGGCCTATGAGTCGTCACGACCCAATTCCCTGTATTCATCTTCCGTCAATGGGGCTGCAGCCAGGGGTAGCGATCCCCAAGACCGACCCCCGTCCACTCTTACGTCTTATTCCAATTTCCATGGGCAGCGCAAGCCAGTCAAGGGCCCTTCCATACCCAATCCCACAGTTTTGACCCAGAGTGCATTCAATGGTCCACTCCCTGGGGCGTCTGCGACAAACCCCAACATGAGTTTCGACGACCTACCCCCACCCCCGTCACCCATCGCCGGCTCCCCCATTCTATCCCGGCAAGATCTCAGTACTGGCCAAGTGCCCGTACCCCAACAGAGGAACCAGTCCCGCCGAAATGAGTATGTGAACATGCCCATGTCCTCTGCCACCAACCAGGACCGCACATTGCCGCCCATTCCCAACGGTGGTCTTAGTCACTACAACACCGAAGGCAATGACACACAGACCCTCAGAGCTAATGACCGACTCCTACCCCCTCCTCAAGCCAACGGGTACGCTCATCATAACGGAGGTGTACGACCCAAAACTAGTTCGTTGTTGTACCGCAAGGACCCCAGTTTCCCCGCCCCACCGGCTTCCACGGACGAGGAGTACGGCTTTTCGCAGCCTGTTAACCCGCTCGACCATGGGCACTACCCACCACAGCCGCAACAAAACCATCACCAACAGCAGCAGCAGCAGCAACAACAACAGCAACAGCAACAACAACAACAACGACAACAGCAGCAACAGCAACAACGGCAGTTACAGCAACAACCCAAAAAGATTAACATAGACTATTCCCAAGATGCGAATGGGTATGGCAATGCTCATGGCGGGAATTGCAAATGTTATCGATGTCAGAGAAAGCTCACTGCCATTTAGGAGTAGCTCCGTTGTTTCCAAAACATTTTTGTGCCCTTAAGCATTGCTCTTGAATGTTCCCTTTCTTGTATTATTACATAGGTTGACAAATAAATAGATTGATATATAAATATATATCTTTGTACAATAACCATTGGACGTGATTCTCTAATTATTCGGGGAAACATGTTTATCATCAACAATACCATTAATGCTGTACCAGGCGGCTAAACAGACCCAACTTTTAGAGTGCTCCACTTCCTTAAATATGCGCCTTGGATGGGAACATAGGTATGTCCTTCCAAAACCTCGAGTGGATAATCGGGACGTTTAACTCCACCTATCGGATAAGTGGGGCCATGTAATGTGACTGGCTTAGTTAGCCCTAACATGCCTAGTACAAAGCATGATCACCCTTAATAAAGTGCCACCGAGGAGTAACGTATCATCAATTTTGATGAATTGAATAAAAGGCCCAGGTGCTTGGGCAGAAGTGTGTATTCTACAGGAGATTAGAAAGGTCAAAAGTTTCGTTTACATCATTTACAATCAACAGAATTAAGGATATATCCCTCCATCCTCCACTCATCGGAACTCTCTTTTCCGTATGTGCCGCTTGCTCTCGTACTTCTTCACAATCCCAAGCACTTGCTGCTTGTGTCCAAAGATCTGCTTGGCATTGCTCGTGGTTTCCTTGACCTGCTCCTGAAACACCCGACTCCGCTGCAAGTTGGCCTTGAGCAACTCCTGGACCTTGTTGAACTCCTTGCTCATCTCCTTGTGGAGCCCCTTCTCCAGACGCTTCTGCACTTGGTGGAGCTTGTCACTCAGTTCCTGCTCCATATCCGTCACCCGTTCCATCTCCCCCGAGAGGAGGTACACCTTCCAACCGTCCAATTTCTGGGTGATGTACCTCTGGTTGGCCAGCTCATTCACCGTTGGATGCTTCTCATCCTTGGGCTTGACATCCGTGTAACGAAGGAAGTGATTGTTCCGGGAACGCCATGTGTGTCGGTAGCTGTTGATCAACGAGATCTCGGGTTTTTTGATCTTGAAGGCCAACGCCACGGATTCATTGTTGTTGGCGGTGTTGTCACAGGGGGAAGAAGTAGCCGAGAGAGTGGTTGATCCGGAGGTACTGCCACCATCATTGTCATCTTGTTCTGAAAAAAAAGAGGTTGCTCAGATTTCAAGCTTGGTTTGTGAGGAATTCAAAGCACGTTCTATTTAGTCGAGTTCAGTTACAATTTGTTAAGATTCTTCACGTTGTCTATTCCCATACCTGTTGGTATACCTGTTACTCAAAATGAATAATAAAAAAACCCTGATAGATTGACCTATCACTATGAAACCAGAAGACATGTTCTGACTTCATTTGAAGTTTTGTGACTTATCCAATCCACGTGTCTTTTGAAGTGGATTCTAGATCCATCTCTAGAAGTCTGTGTCCAATCATATCCTATCCTCATCATTTTGCTTTTCTTTTAATCCTTTTCCATTGAATTGGGCGCAGATCTCAAAAATCACTTTGACCAAATACCATTTTTAGTTTGCCTCACCAAAAGTAAAGATGATGATGGCACCACAAAAAATAATGAAAATTGCATTTTTTTTGCTCCTTGATAATGGTGCATTTACACGAGTAAAATTTGGACAGACAAACAATTTCGGAAATGTTAGACATCGGAGAAAGTGCACAAAATGCATTGTTTTCAATATGCATGTGCAAGTCTCCTCAAGATTTAGCTCCTGGTTTTTAATTAAGCATGTCGGTTGGATTCGAAAATGTAACCAAGGTTTGAATGCGTTAATGCTTGTCAATTTCACAGTTAAATCCTTGGTCTTGGCCATGGCCTGAAGTCGATAAAGGTCAATTTCGAGATCAATCAACATGACTGATCTTAAACATACAAAGGGGCTCGGCTCACCGGGATATTCCATGGTGAAAATGAAATGCAATTTAGTCTAAAACGTCTGGAATTGTTTTGTCACATCACGTGTCCAAATACATCTCGTGTAAATGCACCATAAGCATCAAAGACCTCTTTCAGTAGGATGGGTATTACCAATCGACATAGTAGCATTTCAACCGCGACGAATTACAAAAAAAATCAACCTTACTTACCATGATGGGCGTCCCGATCTGGATCACGCCTACGGAGGATCCCCGGCTTAGATGAGGTCCCTTTGTCCTGAGAGGGTTGTTCATTGGTACCACTACTAACGCTGTTGGTCGTCCCCGTGGGTCGGATCGTCAAGTTCGGACCCACATGAGACATAAGAATGGGTCGTCCCCGGGGAGCGTGATCCAGCTGAACAGGCTGTTGTTGAAGCAATTGCTGCTGCTGCTGTTGCTGGAGTTGTTGTTGTTGTTGTTGAGGCGGAACCGAGGTCAAAACAATCGAGGTCTCGGGCACATTGAGTTGACTGGCAATCACCAGGTTTTGCGGCACCACCCGAGCCACGGGAATGGCGTTGGGATTGGTCTTGGGCAACGTGATGGTCTTGCCGGTGGCGATCACGTTGGAAGGCAAGTTCGATGCCTTCTGGATGGACACGCCACTGGGACTGATGGACACCGAGGAGGAGGGTACGAGGAGGCGTGCACTATTGGGATTGCCGCCGCCGGGCGTCAGGAGGCGGGCCATTTGGGCGGCAGAGTTATTGGCCCCTGCCATGGGACCAGCCACCACGGGGTTCAGGGACACGTTGAGATGTCCGGTGGGGTTGTGATGGGTGGAAGGGATCATGTTCATACGCGTGGAGGAGGTGGGCTGTCCGATGCGGACAGTCAACGGGTTGTGAGACGTCATGGGCGAGAGCTGTGAATAAATGAAATGGTATTTAGTATATCATATTTATATTGTATTTCTTCTATCGGATGGGATATTTGACATTAAAAAAATCGAAATAATGCACTATATATATATACAAGATAATATTCTGTCTTTTTCAAGTCAATGTTTATTCACTTGGGTTTCATAACATTCAATACAAATTTTTTGGGGGCATATAATTATTGTTTTTAAATGTTTTGGCGCATTTTTGTAAGCAGTAAGGAATGTAATGCCCAAGTTCAACGGATGACTGAAGTTCGTTTTACGTCATATTAAATTCATCGCAAATGCAGGGATCATTTGGAATTAGCTTTGCAAATCTGATCATATTGAAACCTTTTTGATTTGTGAGAGAGCCAGTAATAATTGCATTTGTCATCTTTTTTCAAACTGATGATTGATCAGATGCATTTAGTTTTTTCCTGACATGAGCTAATATTTTCATATATCAAAGTTTCTATAACCTTTAGAAAAGTGTGGAAGTTATCAAAATCGCTAGTCAAAAAAAAGAGTGAATCTCTTATCTTGAAAACTTCACTTAAAACTCACTTGAGGTCTCGCGGGCTGAGATGTGATGGTGACCGGCTTGAAGTAGGCTTGCGAAGTGGGCGGGGCTTGGCTGATGGCGTTGGCCGAAGACACCAAAGTCACCCTCACGGCATGGTCCGAGCTCATGGGGGTACGCACGCCCACTCCCCCGCCCGTTTTGAACGGGATCGTTTGTCGAATAGTGGCCGTCACGGCGGCTGAACCCCGCATGGGCATGAACTGCACGGGGTTGCCCGGTGTCTGCGGTTTCAAAGGCATTCCGGAAGCTCTCAGTGCCACGGCCAGGCTGTGCGGGTTATGCCCCACGGTCAGGTTGTGCGGGCTCTGGACCACGGCTAGCTTGGACCCCCCGCCATCGCTGTTGGCCGCCTGAACCAAGGCCAAAGTGGCGGCCGACACTTGCGGCATCACGCCAGTCAAAGAGCCCACGCTCTTCACAGGCGTGGGAGCACGAGGAATGGGCGTGATGGAGGCGGGGAGGCGGTGATGACCTAGGCTGTGAACCATGGGCATGGCCGTCTAAAGATAGGAAAGGGAGGGAAAATCAGCATGGACTTTATGATTAAGGATTTCGATTTCACGCTTTAAGATATCTGTTCGCTCTGAGAGGAAAGCACAATAATGGCACTTGACTTCAGAGGAATATCTAATGCACTGTTTGTGGCAGTTCATGAACGGAAAGAGAACTCAGTCACTATTATGAAATAGTGTGGTGTCAAAGAGCATTTTTAGAGGTATTGCTTGATGCTAAAAAAAAGGATGAATGACTTTTAACCATGGCTACGGCACATATTTGAACTAAAAACTAAATTGGGCCTTGAATGAATTCATGCATGGCAAACTAAACCTCATGATTGCAGAATTATGGCCTAGGCCCAAAAATGGCCAAAAGGTTAAGAAATATGGAGCGGAAGGATAACACGGAGCAAAAAGGGGTTGACTAAAGTGTCAAATAATTAAAATCATAAATATCATCCATTTTTGAGAGCTCAATGCTGAAGATACATCTATGAAGATCGATACTTTTTGATGAAGGCTGAATATTTAAATTTGTTGAGGTCAGCTCGAGATAACTCATAGTGGTCAACTGGGGTTCAGCAAGGAAATAAATTAGGGCATGACGTCAAGTATTTTGTTATCATTTTTCAATTTGATAACCCGTTAGATGTTTAGACAACCGGACTAATCTTATGAAGAGCCAATCAAAAAAAAACATGTTAGCACCCTATTGAAAAGAAAAGGGCGATTTTCGGAAGCTCGCCTCCTGATCCACCCCTCACCCCAAGACTTCATGAGTAACCGCTAAATAACATAGCCCACCCGCCCAGACAGGCAGGCAAGCAGGCAGGCAGGCAGGCACTACCTTGTTTACCGTGGATTGGGAAATGGTGGTGGCCAAGGGCAGCGTCACCGTGGCCGTCGAGCCCACTAAGCCGTGACTGACCATTCCGCTCACATTCACGCCCGCCGGTGCGGTCGGCACGCCCGAGGGCGGGGCTGCCACCCCCGTTCGCGGCGGAATGATAGCCGGCCGAAGCTGAGGCGTGATGGTGGGAATCCGGAGAGGCGTGCTCATGGCTCCGGCCGAAGAATGGGCCGGACTGTTTAAAATAGGCTTCTTGACCTCCACCACGCTTTTGGTGAGCGTCACCAAATTCACGGGCTGTGGCTGCTGCTGTGGCGGTGGCGGCTGAGTGGGCGAGCCCGTCTCGCCCGCACCACCCGTAGCCGACATGGACTGGGTACGGGGCGGAGTGAGGATGGGGATGGGGGCCAAGACACCTCCGGATTGGGCAGTAGACACGTCCGTTGGTGGTGATTTCTGTCTGCTTGAGTTTTGTTTGGCAAGCCAAACCATGACTTTTTCGGCGGTTTTGGGCTGAACGGAGGCTGTCCTATCTTGATGGGCTGACATTGTTACGGCTTGTCAGCTGTTTTTTTGGTCTGGAGTTCAGGCCATTAGCTGGCCCTAAAGAGTAGGGGCTTGGGCGGCCAAGGGGCACTTTTCGGTACGAAATTGACTCAAGTGCTCTCTGGCGAAAAAAGAAGTAAACTAGTGTCAGTACTTCGTTAGCTGCCTGGATTTGGGCTGGCAGGGTGACGAGGGACCAGGTTTCTCCATGCGGATCATGCATCATGATTTACGTAGAACGAAGATTTGACTCGCCTCTTTTCCATACTTGTGGGGTGAGACGGCTATGACTCTGGATCTTGATTGCTCTGGTTCTTGGCTGAGTGTCTTGTTCTTTTTTAGTTAATGATCTGATCCTGGAATTAATTATATTAACGATGGGATTCGACGCATTTTCCAAATTGGTCGCCAGAGGTGATCAAACTCTATTTCAATGAGGCCTGTAAGATTGGCTAGTAGCAAGCACAAAATTTGCAAGTTGACGCATTTGATACAAAAAAAGTTCATCAATTTTGTCAGAAATTTTGGGAAATAATTCCTCAAAGTCTTCTCTAACGTACATCTAATGGCAACCCCGAGAGTCGGTCAGCACCGCCAGCATAAGTCACAAACTAAAACGCCAGTTTCAAATCTCACTTTTCCTCCTACAGGTCCTAGACCATTCTTTAAAAGCATTTCATGTTTTCAATTTTCCATTTATTGCCATTGCCATTTGGATTGAAGATCTGGAAAGAAAATCGGCCTCACTTGGGTGCCAATTCACTTACTTCCCTACCGCGTTCCAGTCGTCGATTAGCAAGCACAAATGCATAGCACCCAATATTATTCTATTATCAGATAAAAAAAAAAAATTACAAATAACTTTTTTAGAGACAGAAATTTTTTTTCTGATCCCCACATCACACTTTTCATGTTAAGGATAAGATTCATAAATATTCCATCTCGACTTGAGATTTTGGCCTTTAATCAAGTGTCATATATGGCAGCACTGCTAATCTGGCCTTCTCATTTGTTGTGGTTGAAGTGGAAATTTGTGACAATCGTTCTGTTATTATTGTGACTTGAAGACGGTTTCGAGACCGCTACTTTTTGGGGGTTCAAGTGTTTTTGGGGCGGTGATTAAAGATGGGGAAACGCTCGACCAACACCACCAAGAGTGGTAAGTTCATGAATCCCACGGATCAGGCCCGGAAAGAGGCCCGCAAGAAAGAGCTCAAGAAGAACAAGAAGCAACGGCAGATGGTGCGCACCGCCGTGCTCAAGGGCAAGAACCCGCACGAGATCGTGCGAGAACTCGAAAAGCTCGATGATATGGAGTTCAACGTGTTCTCAGCCCCGCCTCTCAACGACAAGGTGAGAGGAAGGAACCTCGAGCACTGGCATCAAGACATGCTCAATGGTTCAAACTCTATCATTCACGGAATGAGGTTTCATATGTACGATAAACGTTATTCTCCAGCGATTAGTTGGCGGTGCTCATTTTTAGATTTGTGACAAACTCTTAGAAAGGTTCGGAGAGAGACCTTAAAGGCTATTAATATCGTGTTAGATAAGGTTAGGATAAGTTTAAAAAAGTAGCACCGCCAACTAATCGGTGGAGAATAACGATTACCCATATGTACCACGGGTTGACCAATGATGTTGAAAAGCGATCCCAAAGCTAAAATGTTGACGGTTGAACCTGAGACTCTATAGTTTCATTGACTTGTCAAATTTTGGCTTGACAGGATTGCCAAGACCAATTTATTTACCCCACGTGGTTTCGTGAACGCAAATTTTGAAATGCGACAGTACTAAATTTTACCAAGGAACCCTGATTTTACCCACTCGCATTTCCAAATGTGCGTTCACGAAACTATCTGATGATACTAGCAGTAGGTGCAACTAGGTACAAATCGCATCTCAAAATATGCACTCACGAAACCTTGCGGGGGTGCCCCATCGGCCACCAAAATATGTGTTTTGCAAATAGGTTATGCGGGAAAAGCGCCGGAAGTTGCACGAGACTTGGAACAGGGTGATCCAAATGTACGAAAAAGACGACCAACCTCAGTATGTGGAGCTCAAGAAACTTTGGCACAACTATCTATCACGGAAACGAGAGCTTATGCAGCAATTTGAAGCGGTCAAGAACACGGAAAACGTATTGGTTGATGACATCCCCTTGCCTTCAGCCGCTGGAGACAACCCCGAGGGTCCGGAGGGGATTCCCCTGCCGCCTGGATCACACGCAGACGGCTGGAAACTCAAAGGCATGTCCACTGGCGGGATCCTGAAGAAGCCATCGGCATTGTAAGTTGTCCATATTGGGTTATTGAGCGCGAGGAAGAGTTTGTAGGTTTCGTGAGATGTCGGACAAAAAAAGGTTCCGAGATGGTTCATTTCTAGAACGGCATGATACTAGTGGAACTCACTAAACCTAATGCAGTTTTTTGCTTTCGGAGGCTGTTACAACCTGGAGTGATTGATTGATTGATTGGTTGTCCCAAGTTACAACCAACTTCAAATAGATTTTGTAGGCACCCGTTTAGCCGCTTCAAAATACAAAGTAAAAGCTGTTTCCTTACAAATCGTCAATATTTGATCCTTGCCCTTGACATTCAAAGGGTAGAACACCTATTTTTGGCTTCATATTAATATGAAAAATCAGAGGTTAAACCCACATTATGACAGTATATACCCTTTATAAAATGAAAGCAACATATTCCAAATTCAAATATGAAAAGAGAATAATACAAATCAAAAACTATATCCTTTTTTTATTCACCAATCATTCATCGATTTCACATATTGGTAAAGTCTTAAACTACTGAAAACTATGCTCAAAAGCTAAAACAATTGGTTTCTATTAAGTTCCAGTTGTGACTCACATTTTCATTTATCTTTTTAGGGACTCGCTAAAGCCTAAAATTTGTCCGGGCCCTCCGGCCGCTTTGCCGCCCAAATTGGAAGATTACGAGCTAGATCCGGAGGAAGGTGACGAGCGAGCTCCACGGGAATCCTCGGTTCGATTTGACAAGACCGCCTCATCGGGTCCCGCCAAATCCTCCTTGGATCCGGCTCAACAGATCCAACTCAAAATGGTGGCTTTGGCTGGGCAAGACATTGATCTGTACATGAAGAAAGTGAGTATGACGAGCAAGTACTGCACCGTTTATACAGCCACGGATAACTTGAAAAAGCGGGCTCACCACCAAGTTCGTTTCACCTGAATCGTTTGCCTCATGCAAAATGAGCACATACATTGACAGAAAGGTGTTGCCAAATATTTTAAATTGACCATATATGGGCCTAAAATGAAGTTCTACAAACTCAGGAGAGGTAGTCAAAGTTAGGTAGTATAATAGGCTGCATAAGATGTGAAATTTCAGCACACTGTGGGTCAGCTTCATAGGCTTTAGACGATTTGACTTTTAAACGAACCACTTGACAGCTGAATCTTACGGAAGTGAACGGACTTTAATTGACAACTATCCAAATTTCTTATGTGATTCATATCTTTAAAAAATCGATCACCGTTGGTAGGTCAAACAAATTTTTGCAGTCCATATTTAATGACAAAGATTTAATGTTTAAAATGGACAAAATAAAGACAAACATCATAAACTACATACGTGTATTTGATCAAAAGTGATACTGGTTCAGATGTTTTTGAATTTAAGATACCAA
>NC_081451.1:5152441-5247519 GCF_007210705.1 Tigriopus californicus
AGTATCTCGTCTTGAAGTGCTGGGATTCCAATCCCAGCAGCGGGAAAGAAGTCTGCCCAAAAAAAAAAAATATCACCTAATTTTGTTTGAAGAAACACCTAAAACACTCAAAAAATCTAGTGAAAAACATTTCGACTTCGTTGTTTTAAAGGGAATAATATGTTCATGATATTTTTAAAAGCCAGAGAATATTCCACTTAAAACAAAGAATTGAAAAAATCCTAGAAAAATTAATATCAAATCCAAGTTCTAACAGGAACGGGACCTGAACGTTATCGAGTGTGCGCTATTAGAACATGAATGGCCAAATAGTTTTGGCTAGAACCTTTAAACGCCTTCCTTAGAAATTATCATTCAAACAACGACATATCAAATGCTCGACTGATTCCACCATAAATGGAAAAGCTTGTCCGTCCCTTTTGGCACGAGCTCTTTCGTGCAAAAGCTAACCTTAGCTCTGAATCTCCCTTCTTGCAGTTGGAAGAAGTCCACAAGTCATCTGGCGGAGGCGGAGATCCCCGTTCCCTTAGCAATCCGGAAGAAGGCAGCGGGTCCAAGTTTCCACCCCCTCCTCCCTCCCATCCCAAACCCGATTGGATGCCGCCTCCCACCTCACACCTGCGTCAAGACAAGCCCAAGAGTGTGAGCTTCAAACCCAACGAGTTGTTCCCTCCGGGCGCTGTGCCTCCCGGAGTTCAACTCCCACCAGGTCCGCCCCCGCCCATGATGCGCCACGCCTTCCCAGATATGGGCACAGCCCAGCGAACAGCCCCGCCTTCGGCCCCGGCGCCCATTAGACCCTCGTACGTGCAGAAAACAAGTAGCATCATTGAAGCCAAGCCGCAGATGAGGAATCTGAAATCCATATCCACCCGATTCGTGCCCACTAACGTCAAACTACGGAAGCACACGGGAAGAGGTAAGATTGGACCGCATGACAAGCAATGGTTAGACTACATCATAATGATTGATTATATCTTTACACGGTGTTCAAAGAAGGCCTTATCAAGTTTGCAGGGAAATTCCCAAACACATCTTGGCATTTTTCTACCTCAAAAAGTTATAGGGAACAACTTTGATCTTATTGCTTTATGAGATTCTAGCCCACATAAAAAACTTACATACTTAAAAACAATCTAATTTTTTTTTATTTTTCAAATCAGTGGAAGTTGAGAGCACACTTCGTTAGCTCTTGAACATGATTTATGATATCATTTATTTTACCGCTAATTAATAGTTACATGGGATTTAGTGGTCCAAATTTCTTCGTTTTTAGCCCCAAAATGCCCAGGTTATATGTTCATTCAATTTCACAAAGACCTAATATCGATTTATAATTTCATAAAAAATGAAAGATTTTTTTCTTTTTCTTGCATAGTCTCACAATAGCTACAAATGTTATATAATGTCACTTAAAACACACTGAAACTGCAATCTTTGAAAATGTGTTTTACAATCATCATGTGTACACTTAGTTACGCATTCACTTGAATTCTGAAGAGAATACATTTACGGACCATGTTCTAGATTTTGTCGTTTCTTGAAGACTTTGTTAAAACTGTTTAAAAATGGCTTCTTTAAGACTTCATTGATTTTTGTGGAATTTTCAGTGACCGCTCAACTAATACGGTTCTAAACCAAATATGTGTTTGAAAATTTCCCTCAAAACTTTAAAGGGTATTTTTACCACTGCGGATATGTATTAGAAAGCATAATGATAAATTATTAAATTAAATATTAATTAATTCTTAGATTGCCCGTTGATGAACAATGAGCCTACATCATATTGAATAACGAGACTGCTGAATAGACGATGGTTAGATTTCATAAAAAATGAATAATTAGGCTACATTATATTAACCCATTTGACCAACAATATTGAATAATGAGGCTGGATAATAGTAGATAGTGAGACTGGATAATAGTGAATAATTTGACTACATAATTATAGATAATTATGCAATATAATAATGAATAATTAGACTGCATAAATATAGACAAGTATGCAATATAAAAAATGAACAATTAGACTACGTAATAGTGAATAAATAGGCTACATAATACTACAGACTGGACTACACCCTAGACTACACACATGATAATGAGTAATCGTACTACGTAACAATCGAACACTAGACAAAATGATAGTGAAGAATTACACTGTACAAAATTGAAAAAGCAGACTTTATGGTAATGAATACCTAGATTGCAGTTATAGCTTGTTGAATTCAATTTCTGCCACGGCTGACCTTGAATAGGCAATTTCCACTTCCAATCATGTTGACGCCACCCGCCCCAAGATTAGGTTAATCACTCTGTCGACCTTTCAAAGGCGGCGAAGACCAAAACCACTCTGGACATGCCTATCCATCATTTGTTTGTTTGCTTATCCTCTAAATATCCAACATTAGCTTTTTGATCTAAATTTTTCAGGAAGCAAAATCAGGCTATACTAGGCCCTGGGTGGGGTCAACACGCTTGGGCAAGATGAAAATAGCTTGATCTTGATCAGCCGTGTCGCAAATTTAATTTACAATTTGAAAAATTCTAGTTTTTCCTTCTCAGTTGTCCAACCAATGATCAAAGAAATTATAAAGCGAATGCTTTTTACTTTTGGAAACACCTCTCGGATATGAGAAGATATTTTCATACATTTTACGAGGAGACCTTTCAATTTCAAGATGTCACCAAATCCACTCGATCAAAAACACTTCTACGTTGAGTGCATTAAAACTCGGTGTCTCCCCTGATTGGAAGTTCCAAATCCACGAAATGGCAGCATGAAAACGGCTCTTTATTATCATTTACGAAACCCGCAATGCTTGATCGCTTGACATGCCTGACATTTTGTTCTCGCAAACACACATTCGACGTACAGGATCTTTTTGCGAATATGTTTACATTAATATTACTCGAGTCCAACTCGTATACTGCTGTATGTATGAACAACGTATTTAAGATTTCCTGTCGTTTCGAGAATTCTCGTTTTGAGGCCAGCTTCTCCGTGATTAGGATTGCTCTAGTTGAGATTTGTTTGCCTTGTAATGAAGGATAATGATGACAGATGACTCTTAGCTGCCTAATTAAACAAAAAAAAGACGCTTCAAATTATGTGCCTTCAACGAAGAACGTTGTTGTCCTAGCTCAGATAGTTGTGGACGTGTCACCAAATATTGTTTTTTTTTCTATTTTTATTATTGCATTTCCTATCCATTTTTCCTTGGGTTGTTGGTGAAAGAACCATGAAATATTACACAAAGACACATTCATTGCCTTGTAAAGATTGCAAAGATATTTTAAGAGAAAGATATCTAAAAAAAAAAAACATGTTTTTCCCACCTTATACACTTTTTTTGCACATTGTGTTTTTGAGTGGGATTGGTGAAAAAGCAATAAGACAAATGAATTAGCCTGTTCATGCAAAATTTTGGGAATAGAAAGCAAAACGTTGCTGTGCAAAACTCCCTGAAAGTCCCAACTTCTTGAACTGGAATTTGATCTCAAAAGCAATTAGGACATTATGAAAGATGAAGATGAATGTGAAGAAAATGCCTTCTTGAAAATGCAAATTAAAAGAAACACATAGTGCTTCAAGCACACGTACATAACTACTATTCTTTTGTATTATTTGAGCTCTCCCTTGTTTATTACAGTCATCTGAAGTTGACTAAAATTCATTATTTTGTTTGAACTATGCTTATGCAAGTTTTTTTTTTGCCCTTTCTTTCATCAAAGCCCCGGACAGAACGTGGTTTTTGACAATGTGTTCTACCCCAAATCTCTTTGTGTTAACCTCTTGTAATTTAGGAAGGTGTCAAAATTTGGGTCGACAATTTGCAAATTCGTTTTCGTTGTCTCGTTTCAGATGTGGTGGACCCGATGATATCGTCGATGCCTCCCCAACAGATGCCTCGAGCTCCTCCGAATAATAACGCGAAAGACGATGCTTATGCCCAATTCATGTCCGAGATGAATAAATTGCTCCATTGAATGTTGGCAATGCCCCAATTTCTCTCCTTCTCCTCATTTGTTGTATTATTATTTCTTGTCGTTTTTTGACATCACTTGAGATATGTGTCGGAGTGCGGCAATGAGTCAGGTTCATTCTTCGATCAGATCTGAAGACGGAACTGTTTGATAGGCTGTGTGTCGTAATAAGTCGAGAAGATCATCATTTGTCACAGTTTAGGCCACATTCCAGGATAATCTGCAAATCTACTGTTGAGGTTCTTTTTGAATTTGTTACTCTTGAAGAATCTTCCGGACAACACTAATCTTCACTTTAGTTCTTTTTATTGACAAATATGTGTTTCGTGTGTCAATTTATTTACCGAATTCCAGATCAAGTTATTTGTTGGTGGATGAGATATTACAAAGTTCAAATAAAACCCAAAACCTTGATTTATTCAATAAGATCACTATTGGGATGTGTCACACAAGCCATTTGTGGGCTATGAATAAAACCAATTATGTCAACATATATGCTTCATTTACGACATGAATTTTGTTATAAAGATTATGATCCTTAAAGACAAGATAGTGTTGAACGAACTTGCCGAGGATGTCATGTATTTGTCAACGTTTGCTGGCATTTTTGTTGGCAATTGTTGGCATTTGCAAATTTGAAATAATTTGAAAGCAGTGCATTCGCGTTTGAAGGTTGTTCTTGATCGACAAAAGAACGCGATCTTTTATCGACTTTGTTCTGATTGTCTCAGGATTTCATTCAAAACATTTTTTACAGATGAAAAATAGTTTTAGGCTAGTCATTAGTTCCAGAAGCTTGACCGAAAACGTGTCTAAATATCATACTTATTCAACGTACGTTATGTTAGGTGTCAAAGGAAACGATTAGTTAGATGTTTTTTAGTCGCCTCAAATTCCTGCTCCTAATCATCATCCTCTCACAGAAATGACAAATGGGCTGTCTCAACAATTCAAAACTTTTGGAAAAAAAAAAATACCGCATCAACAACTGCTTTACTGGAATGGCTGCCAAAATAACAACCAACGACTCTTCTTCAAACCAAACACAAAGCTACCATTGGTCTTCCAAGAGATGCTTGGTCCTCTGGCTATTGTATTCTATGCCCCTCAAGCACATCCCAGCACATACAGCAAGTAGCACAGTAGTACCACATCGCTGAGTTTCTACTAGCATAGCATGTTGTGGATGGAGTAAACGTATGTGTATGTCGCTCTCAGCCTTGTTTAGGACCATGAACTCTGGGGCTCGCTCCGAGACCTGTTTCAAGGAGGGGGACCGTGGAGGACCCCTTGGCTTTCCTCGGAGGACTCGTACCCGCTCGGTTTCATGTTCATGATGCTGTCTGTATTGCCTCTGAATAGAGGGGCATTCTGCCGCCAGGCTGCACTGTAGCCATCAAGGGGTACGGACCGGGAGATCCAACGGCACAGCCCTTCTGTTACTAGCCCAATGTCAACGGTCTGTGCGCAGTCTCTTACTCTCTCAAAGAGATCTGGTCGAAAGTGGAAAAGCCTGCCTGGAAAAGAAGAACGAGTTTTGCTTCTCCGTGCCTACTAGAACACACTTCGACATCAAGACCTTCTCCATTCGCCATATTCAAGTGGAGAGTGCAAAAATGGCTCAGATTCAGGTCCTGATCTCATTGGTTTTCCTTGCATCTTTCGTTAACTTCGGTAAGCATCCTTGAACTTTTGAATCTGCCTAAGATGTAGACCAGAGTAGTAGTGTTTCAACAATTCCTGGTGACAACCATTGTGGGAATCAAATTTCACAACTATCATTGTTGTACGGCCCATATATATTAGGGGGATTAAGTTGTACTTTGGTAGGATCGCTCACAACGAGCACGGGGCAAACATCTTGAAAAGGGGGAGGCTAGAGATCAAACGGGTCTTGTTGTTACTTGGAATTGGGAGGAAACTGGATCAAGACGATACTTGGTGACCAAAGTGTACGTACTTGCAAAAGCTAGTCAAGGCCATTTGTGAAGAGTTTAGTTTTGAAATTGAGCACTTCTGTCTCGCCACCAACGATGGCAATGACACCCCTTGGATTCATTGTGTTGCTTTTTTTGTTTCAGGCGAATGCTTGCAGTGCCACCAGTGCACTTCCTTCGTAGATGCCCAATGTAACGATCCCTTCCACTATGAACCCGCCCGAGAGGGAGAGAAACCCAAGCCAAAGACTTTGGAGTTCCTGAAAGATTGCCCCAATGATGGCAAGAACTACACTCTCTGCCGAAAGATCTACCAACATGGTAAGTGAACAATTTCGTCCTGTCCTATCGCTCCCTTGGTCAGTTCGTTTTTGGCAACCTGCTCTTATTAACGAGGGACAATCTACTATCTACTTTGCAGTCCGAGATGACGTCAGGATCATCCGCTCATGTGGCTATGAGAAATACGAGAAAGGAGATTGCTACAAGACCGTCTTGGAGGAGTACAACACGTACGTGTGTCAGTGCGAAGAAGATGGGTGCAATTCCGGACACAGTCTGAAGGTGCCGCTGGTGGTGTTAGCCGTATCCGGCGTCTTGGCCCGTCTGTTTCACTAATGATGTGCTCGCATGCCATGCAGCAGGACTTTACGACATTGAGAATCTCCATCCACAAATTTTCATGAACTGTGTGCGAAGTAGTACTGAATAGGCTGATCCGGACGAGCGTGTGGTTCCGGCCCAGCACGTGAATGCTCAAATGGCTTTTCGAAATAAACGCGAATGAGTAAATCTAACTGCAACCCGTTGAGCTTTCTTACATTTGGTGCGGATTTATTGAAAGTTCGACGTAAACATGGAACGTGTGTAAGCAAATCATGTAATCGTAACGTAACATCAAGCATCATAAGGTGGGGTGGGGGTTGTGTGCGGGTGTTCTTCATCGACGGTAGGACGATGAAGTATTGACTCTGGAATGCGATTCTCGGTTGGGCGTGGCTGGAGCAGTGCGTTGCGTCCCTAAACCTGACGTGGAGGCCTTCTTGAAGTATTGATCAAATGGTTCGTTGGCTGAAGACCCCGAGTTTCGAGGCAAGGTTGCACTTTTATTGCCTTGAGCGGCAGCCCCAGAAGACGAACCCCCTGGTGTCCTGGGCGCCGTTGGCGCGTTGGAAGCCACTGACACTGAACTGATGTCAGAGCCGGAACCAAATTCGCGGCTCCGCTCTGCACTAAGGCCTCGAGTAAGTTTCTTTAGTTTTCCTATAAGCCCGGATTTCTTACGCTTGTCTCGTCCCACCCATTCACTCTGAGTGGAACGGTTGGACTCCTTGCTACCGGAGGATAGACGGTCGACGGAGGTGTCGCGCTCAATTCGGCGAATGTTGTTGTAATCACTAGAGTACCCTGACTCCGACCCGTGACCGGTACTCCGGGTTCGCACAGGGACAGGGAGAGGAATGGAGGCATTACTACCCAGACTCTCTCTGCTGCCAGTGGAATCCTGGGACTTCCACATGGAGTCATTCTCGGATATGGTATCACTGACGGACAGAGTCTTCCGATAGAGTTGCCTCCGCTGGGAGGTGGGCTTGAGACTGGAGCGTGAGGCTGGAGACTCACTCCCATCTCCATCCAGGGATCCGGCCCGCCGAGAACCATTCCGCCGGCTAGTACTTCGTTCCCGTTCCTCCTCATTCATTTTCTGCAGTTGCTCCAGCTCTTCCAGGGACACTTTGAGCTTCCCTGCCAGTTGACCAACAGAGCCACCCGCCAAATGGCCGCTCTTTCTCAGGGTCTCCAGGAACTCCTTGAGGCTGTCAATAAGACGCTTCACCTTCTTTTCCTCGCCCTGCTCAGATCTTGACTTCTCCTTAACCTGAAAAGAGGTTGTTGTTTTTAATTGACGTTAGTTAGCGATCTATCAGTCACCCTGATGCGATAAACGGGTAATCCCAACCAGAAACACTCACCAGACTCTTGAACTCGTCTTTCTCCTTCTCGAAGCGGTCTTTATCACGTTTGAGCTTGTCATTGGTCGTTCTGAGCTTAGCGTGAGCGTCTCTCAGCTCAAGAAGGTCGTACTGAAGTTCGGTGAGCTGTTTCCTAGTGTCCTCTTGCTCTTCTTCAAAAGAGGCCTTCATGGTCTCCAATTTCCGCTTTGTCTCCAATCGCTCACGGTCACGCTCCTTTTCAAGTTCAAACAATGTGGCCTTGAGATCCCGGGACATGGTGCTTAGCTCGTTGATGAGCTTCCTCTGGCCATCACGCTCCTTCTGCCAGGCCAGTTCCATTTTGGTTCGAGTTCCGGCAATGCGGGCTCGACCACTCTCAATCAGAGCACTCTCCTCCATCTCGTTTATCTTAGACTTGAGCTCGGCCATATCCACTTCGTACTTAGATTGCTGACTCAGCGTCTCGGCCTTAGCCCTGGATGTCTCCAATTTAGCCTCGGACAGCTCATCTTCTAAGACATGCATTTTGTAGAGCATATCGGCTGCTCTCTCTCGGTCTGTGCTCTCCGTATCGCCCTTGGTGGCCTTGGATTTTTGAAGGCCTTCCATCATCTCCTTGTAGGTCTGCCTCTCCCTTCTGTACTTGGAGCTCTGAGCCTTCAAGACGGAAATCTCCTCACTTAGGAGTGCAATCTTGCTATCATATTTCATTCTGATCATATTGGCTTCGGCCTTTTTGTCTTTCTGTTCTTTTGTCAACTCTTTCTTGACACTGTCAAGCTGAGATTTAAGTTCGGTGACAACATCCGAGTCGGATGAGACAGCCTTCTGGAACTTTGACATCTTCTCGTAATCCTGGAGCTTGAACTTCAAGTCATCGGCTTCTTTCCTCAAGGAAGAGGACTGACTTCTCGCCACGTCTCCTTCAATTTTGAGCTGAGTTATCTGATTGTCTCGGTCCTCAATGATCTGCTTGAACCGTTCTCGCTCCAGATCCCAGCCTCCACCAGCAGAGCTTCGGATTGAATCTTCGAGCTCTCGCACTCGTCGTTGAATATCCAATTTCTCCTTGATCCAATCATCGGCCTTGGTGTTGTAGGTGTGCCGGAGAGCAGAGAGCTCCTGTTGGACCACAGCATGGTCTTGCTTGATCTGCGCCAGAGTAGCTTGCTCGGCCTCCAGAGCGGATTGAAGATTGGCTTTCTCGATCACGTAGGCCTCCTCCATGAGTTCGAACTTTTGAACCAGGTCACTATCATCTTGCGAGGACGACTTGCTTGTTTGCATTTTCTTCTCTTGGTCCGACAATTTCTTCTCTGCTTGATGGAGCTTGTCTCGCAGAGCTCGGACATCGCCTGGCAAGCATTTTTTGTTCTCTTCAAGTTGTTTTTCCAAGCCGTCAATCTTGTCCTTTCGTTGTTGGTTGATTCGCTTGGATTTGGCCCACTTCTCCTCCAAGTCCTTGATCCGATCTTGAAGGCGCTCCACGTCCTCTTTGGTGGACTTCTTGGCAGCCTCATCCATCTGTTTCTTGTTCTCCTTATTTTTCGTCTTCTCATCAAGTAGTTCTTTTTTGAGCACATCAATTTGCTCCTTAAATGCCTTCATGCCCTCTTGGGTTTGCTGGAGATTGCTTGTGTTCTTGCCTTTCAAACTGTGATGATCCAGTTGTAATTGGTGATATTCAGCTTTCAATGATTTCTGGTCCGACTCCAAGAGAGTCACCATACTTTGGAACCGGGACTTCTCCTCCTCTAAATACCTTTTCTCCTTTTGAAATGCAACTGAATCCCTTTGGACCTTCTCGAACTTGGCCGTCTCAGCCTCCTTCTCTTGTTGAAGGGACCGGACTTTTCGAGTCTCTGTCGCCAGCTGCTCCCTCACCTTGTTCAGCTCTGATGTGGCAAGGGATTTTTCTCTACTCAGGTTGGTCTTCTCACTGGCCTCCCTCTGCAAACTCTTGTTCAATTGCTCCAATTCCTCGATCTTCCGCTCCAATTGTCTCTTTTGGGTCTCCAGAGCAGATATCTTGTTGGCTTGATCAGGCCCTCGGGCACTGGAGGCTCCTTTCTCGGCCATGAGAGCCGAGTTTTGTTGACGTAGGATCTCAGCCTCCTTTTCCACCACTTCCAGGCGCTTGAGTGCAGCTTCGTCAGAGGCTGATCGTTTCACGGACTTGCCACCGCCGTATTTGAGTTGGCTCTCCAGAACCTCCAGTTGCCTCTCCTTTTGGACCAACTTCATTCTCGTCTCTGTTAGCTCGGTTTGAAGTTGACCAGCATTGCTGTATTTCAGATCCCCACCGTTGGACACCTTGGACAGATCACTCTTCGCGGTCTTCAACTCTTTGTTGATCTTCAAGTTCTCACTCAAAAGATTCTCCACCTTCTTACGCAAAACCTCTGCCTCGCGCTCGGTAAGCTCCAGCTGCAACTTGACTTCGGCCACGTCGTCCTCGGCGTTGCTGGCATTGACAGTGGGACCAAATTTGGAGGCAGCCGCTGGACTTGGACTCCGACGCTTGGGCTTGCCCGCAACTGACATTTTCTTGACTTGTTGCAAAAGGCTCTCGTTTTCATCTTCGAATCTGGACATCTTCAAGCGCATGTCATTATTCTCCTCCTCAGCAATGTTGAGTTGTTCCTTGAGATCATTTTCACGCTCAATGGCATCTTGGAGATCCTTCAGCAGTTGTTCCTCGAGACCCCGATCCACTGACGATGTCTTGCTCAGACCAGGACTGATTTTTCGGGTTCCTCGGGGATCACAGACGTGAGACTCGTACCTTGAAATGATTTGAGACTTTTGTTCCAATTCCTTTTCCAGGCGTTTGATTTTGCCTAAGTAGTCCATAGTAGATGAACCACCGGTCCCACCCTGCTTGAGGGTGAGCTCGAGATCGTCTTTCTCCGTTGTCACTTCCTGCAGACTCTTCTCGGTCTTCTTCAACTTAAAATGCAACACTCTGCAGTTCTTGGCCGTGAGCTCCAATTCTCGACGGAGGTTGCGGTACTCGTCGGCCTCATCCTCGCGAAAGTTGTCTTGCACCTCCTCTAATTCACCCTCCAGGTTCTGAACAGAATGCGTGAGTTTGTCGTTTTCTCGCTCAAGGTTCTTGCACTTGTTCTCGATGTACTTTAACTTTGTTTCCAACTCCACAATAGTCTTTTGTCTCTCCGAGACCGACGTCACTTTACTCGCGGCCTTCTCCAATTCTCGCACCCGAAGGAGCAATCCCTTCTTTTCCTTGCTCAAATCAGACACGGCAATCTCGTGCTCACGGAGCTTGTCCTTGGCCTTCCGCAGCTCCATGGAGGTTTCATTGGCCTTGGCTGCCTCGAAGTTCATGTCTTTCCGCCCCGAGGCCTCGTCATAGGCCTGCACCAGACGCTGGTTCTCTTTATTGAGCTCATCCAGCCGAGCTTTGAGCTTGGAAATCTCGTTCTCATGGTCGCAGCCTCTTGGGGTCGAACTGTACCTGGTCTGATTGTCGGAAGATGGTCCAGGCCTCTGTCGAGGATCCGTGGGTTCTGGCAAGGAATCTGGCTGGACGGACCGACTTCTAGGAACCGGTTGGGGAACGTCCGATCTCCTGGTAGCAACCTCTGTCTCAGGATGTCCATCACTTCGGTTCCCGTTTTCCCCGCTGGGTTCGTCAATCGACGAGGGCTTGCTCAGCAAAGCCATGCGTCGACTGCTCTCCATGGTCACGTCCAAGGATTTACTTTTCTGGAAGCCCGTGCGCCGTCCAATCCACGAGTTCGGATCATCTCGGTCGCAGTCCGCATACTTCTGCTTGTCCAAACTGTCCGAATGCTCCTTGTAGTCTCTGAAGCACCGTTTGCACCGGGTTGGCCAACGGATCTGAGGGTGGAACCCCAAGGGACACAACGGATCCGAGGACTTGCCATACGTGGCCCCGGTGCTGGTCGAGTTCACTGGCATCGTGTAAGTGTTGGTCACCAAACCATCGTCATGGATTCATAGTCCTAAGCACAGGGTCTCTCCCTTGCGAAATGTGAGCTCAAAGGAAGTAGTATGTCTCTCGGGTCTCAAGCCATAGTTTGTCAGAGTTGGGCCACTACTGACTGCAAACGCCTACATATCTACGTACAGGGAACAGTCTCAGCTCAGAGGGATCAAGAGGGTCTGGGCGGTGCGGACAGCTACGCCCGTGTATGAATGGATCTCTCAGCTTAAGGCTTAAGGAACTGGCCCCCATCCTCGTTGTTGAAGTTAGTGGCCTCATTGAGAACTGCTTCTCCATCTGGAATCCGACGATCTTGGCCCGAGTCCAAAAGGCCAACCTGCCAAAAATACTGTGCATAGGTGGGATGGGGGGGGGGGCTTTGAGGCACAAGAAATCCTGGTCACACCTTGATCAAGCCAGCGAGGCGAGCGCAAATTCGCGGCGGCGAAATCTCCCACGAGAATGACCAAAGCCTCCGGAGCTCTCTCTATCTCTGCTATGCTAGTGTGCAAGCCAAGCGCTCCGAGCATTCATTCTTCCCTCCGGGATTGTGACAGAATTACTCATTGATGCATTAATGACCATGAGGACTGGACAATTGATGTCTGTTAAAGGTTGAGGCCAACACAAGAAAGCAAACACTCGGGGGATAGTTAGTGTTTCGAATGCCTTTTAGTCTTTTTTTTTTGTCTATTTTTATCACAGATATAACTTAAGAAATAGCGGGTTTATGTCAGTCTCTTGAACCCCTCGCCCTTCTTGCCCAGCTTGATCTCCTCGTACAACGTGGGATTGCGCTCGTTGTCCTCGAGGTTCTGAGAGGAAGGATCGGCGGCCTTAGGTTCATTACTGCCACTCATTGTCGGGGCCGGATTCGAGGTTTGATCGTCCTGGAATGAACAAAGTGCATAAATCAGTCAAAGAGATGGCTAGAGTGGCTGAAACAGAACATGAGAGTTTTCAAATTGAGTTCTGTGGATTTGATGGGTACATTATGGGCATAGAAACAAAACAATCTTCTTATCCAAGTAACACAGAATCTGCTTGTAATGGAACTGTCCTTCAATGAGAAGTGTTGTCGATAGTTTCTAAAAGTAGTACCATATGATACATTGTGCAATCAACGGGGCACTTTTAAAAGCAAGAATTTTGAGGCCCAATTAGTCGCATTTTCCCTTTTGATACCGAAAGTACACTTGAATGAAACAGCCTCGTTTTACCCCTCTTTCTAATACATCTCTCTGAATCTGTAAAAAGAGCTCCTTGTCATTGAAGGAGATTGCTGACCTGAGTTGTCACTTACCTCCAATTGATTCATGTACATTTCTTGATTAAAGAACGGATTGTCGAAACTGCCTGCACTTGAAGACGACCTTGAGACGGTCTTGTGAGTCTTAAAATACCACACCGATAAAATTATCAACGGAATCAACAAGCAAAGAGCCACCAGGACTCCAATTATAGATGGGATCGGCGAATAAACTAAAACGAACAAAGACACTATTCATTGAAAACGTTTGTCTCATCAAAGGTTGACTCGATGGATCACGAACTTTGAGTAGTTTCCACCACATATTGATTGGCGGTGAAAAATTGGAGCGGAGGAGAGAGCTGGCTGGTGCCATTGGAGTTCCCAGCCTTCACCACCAACTCATAAGGCACTCCTGGGAGTAGATTGGTTAAGGTGATTTCAGTCTCAGGGGTGTCGATCTTCTCCGCAAATCTAAATCCACCAGCATATCATTAAAAAAACAAAAAGCATCTTTTGAAAATCTCAAAAAAATCACCTTTCTCCTTTGCGCCGGTAAAGAACTCGATACAGCTCCACAGCATTGGGATTCTTGGCGGGAGGATCCCACTTAGCCTTGGCCTTATCACTTGAGATGGGGGTGACCTCGATATTGCGGGGTGCTCCAGGCAACGTGTACTTGCCCTCCTTGAAGCAATAGTTGATGTCACGGGCGTGAGTCAAGGCGCAGAACTCGGAGTCTTCCACTTGAATCCCTCGGCACCAATCCAGACAGCCTTTGGGAACACCCGCCATGCTGCAGCAATGACGATGGTCGGAACCATCTGCAAGAGGATATATTAAATGTAGAAGGCTTTTTAATGCTCTTGAAATCTAATAATTTCATTGGGTGATCTTAACCCAAATCAAAAATCTATTGACCCCAAACACTTGAAAGCTCAGTCAGGGCGCTCTAGTAAACACCAAAAGGGCAATGCGTGGCGCTAGAAATTTAGAAATTCAAAAGAAAACTAACTACAAAAAAAGGCTGAGGGAAATTGATTGGTTGCCATCTGACTAACTTGCATTTGCTCATTGCACACCTAAGGTTCAATATTAAGTGTCGGTTGTACTAAATTATGCGAAATATTTCAAGCTTGATCAAGACGAAAAGAATGGTAATCTTTCAATGTCAGCCCTCTTATTTCGTAAAACTCTTTGGTTGTTAGCTGATCACTCCAATGAGGATATTTTTGATCAGTCTTTGTAGGCAAAAGAGAAGTTCAAATCAAGCTCACCTGCGGCACATTCCATCAGCTTGTCGAATTCAGAGAAACATTGGGGTTTGGCGATCAGGAAATCAAGATCCACGGACAAAGAGCATAAGTCTCTGCATTCCTCGGCAACATTCAATCGGACACAACAAGATTGAGAGTCCTCGGCCTAAAATTACGAATCAAACCATGGTACTATTTATTTCACTTACGTCACGTGTGACGTCGCAAATAAGGGCCCTTATTGATGTGAGAAGGGTTAAGAATGGGACGAACAAAAAGCTTATTCGTACCTGTGGCAAGTTTTGGTCGATTTGGAGAGTGAATTCGTAAAGAAGGGAGCCCACAGAATTGTTAATCTTGATGTAATAATCTCCTGAGTCAACACTCAAGCAACTTGTTATATTGATAACGGCCGTGGCTGTGTACTGTTCCTATAAAGAATCAGAAGACAGAACATGAACCTCAAATGGATCTCTCGTCCCATGGATTAGATTACGTACCCCTTCATCTTGGGTGAGTTTGACCTGGAACCTGTCACTTGTGCGAACACTGGAACCATTCTTGCCAATTCGGATCTCAGGGAATGGACTGGCGTCCATGTGGAAATCCAAGACCAAAGGCTGGCCTTCCTTGGCCGTGATTTTATGGGGCGGAGTTGTGAGGAAATTTGGACCTCTTTCGATCAAGATTTGACGGGAAGACAACATTGGAGTTCCAAATCCGTTGTCGGCGTGACAAGCAATTCGATCTGGAGAAAGAGATTCTGTTCATAGGTCTGCCAAAATAATTGCCATGAAGTGAGTCTTTAGTGCTCTAGTCCTGATTTTTCCCCATGTTTTATGTAATTAACACTTGAGTTTGCAATGTGAGCCGGGAACATTACTCAATGAGCTTCAAAAGGGGCTATTTAAGAATTTATTTAAATTCAGGTTAACCCCTTTAAGTACACTTGAAATGGAAAGTCAATCTCATATGATTATTATGCATAATTCAGAATTTTTAATATAAACGTTTGTGGCCCGTTTCAAAGTTCATTTGCATTTGCGCTTGCTTTTTACTTGGTTTTGACTAGTCGTAGTGTTCAATTCAGTGCCCCAACGTGAAAGGCCCTTGGTTTAGATCGAACCCCCCCCCAAAAAAACGCTCTTCAATTTGAAGCCCAGCTTTGGTGAGGACCGTACCCATATGCCTTGAGATGTTGTGAATCGTGGTGACCATATGTCTGGATTGTGTCATTCTGATCGGGTGTCCTGCGATGTAAAGGGTGAGATTGGGCTTGGGTGAACCCATGGCAATACACAAGACGGCCACAGAGTCGCCCTCCAGGATCCCATCCTTGGGGTGAATGGTGGGAGCTTCAGCGTAAGCTGGAATAATAGGATTGGTCCACACCACCAACGTCTCGGAAGGTTCGCTTTCGCCATTGATGGTTTTCGTCGTCAAATGGATTATGTACTGACTGTTCGGGTCCAAAGAGGTCAGTCGAATAGCATTGAAGGGACTCTCAACGGAATGAGTGACATTTTCGTTTTCGGTGATAGCCCGATAGTGCACCCTGTAATGGACCAACATCTTAATGAAAAGTTGTACCACGTACAAGGAAGGTCTCTTTTACATACACATAACGGAGATAATCCATTGGGTGACTAATGGCAGGAGTGGTCCACGATAATGAGATAAAATCGGATCCTTTGCCTGTTACCAACACACTGAAGGGTGGGGTTGGCACTCCATTGACCCGCTTTGAGTCGGGGGCACCAGTGCTCAAGGTTACCACAGACGAAGGGAGGGACGTCCCAAGGTGGTTGCGAGCAACAGCGAAGAACTGGTATTTAGAGTACCCTTCCAAACCGTCAATTGTGATGCTCAAACCAGACACATTGACATTCTATCGGAACAAGACCTCAATCAAAACATATGGAACAGACGAATTGGACCACTGAAGGACAGTACCTGATTTCCAGTGAAGATGTTTGGACTGTTGGAGTTGTTTTGCAACATCTTGTAGTACACCTCGTACTGAGTGATGTCCCCGGTCTCATTGTAATGATCCCACTCCAAGGAGACGCTGTCATTGCCCACGAAGAGGGCATGAAGGTTGAAAACGGGCTCGGGAAGGTCCAGGGAACCTTCCTCCAGACAAGTCAAAATGTTACCGGCATAAGCCATGCAACTCGTCAATGTAGAGGCATGGGGTGTCAGTTGAATGCCCTGACACAAAGGCTGACATTGGATGGGAACCCCTCTTCGAGCACAACAAGGCATGTGATCTCGGCCTCCGGCAGCGCATTGGGTCAATCGAGCCACCTCCGAGACGCAGAGCTTGCCCAAGGACTTGACATCGCTCATGGTGACATTGTACGAGCACAAAGGTAAACCTGGAAGAAGATAGGCATGATTTCAAATGAAAAATTGATTCCAATTTGGAATGAAAGTCGGGACACTAATAATGATAATGTTATGCCAGAGTGAGCTTCGAGCCGTCGTGCTCTTCAGAACAACTTTGATCTTGAACTATTTTCCCCTTAAACGCCAAATGATGACGTTAATCACCGTTCTCTAAATATTCATCTATATTTTTTCAAACAAATGGGTTCATGCAAAAAATCCCTTTCCATTTCAATTGTACCATGGTAGCCAGACTTTTAAGGGGTTAACCTAAATTTAGATTTAGATTAGATTTAAATAGCCCCTTTTGATGCTCATTGAGTAGTGTTCCCGGTTCACAATGCAAACTCGAGTGTTAATTCCATATGATATGATGATTTAGTGCAAGTATCCAAAAAGGGGTGAAATAAGAAAATGTGTTTTTCCTTTATGCGACAGCTCCAAAATACCATGGGATTTTACATTTGGATAAATACATGTATGTAGGTTCGGAAGAAACTCGTAGTATCTTAGTTTTTTTCTAACGAAAGTGACCACGAAAGTTAACTAGAAGGAGGTGAAATTGATCTCTTATGGGATAACGTTGTTCTAGCACACTTACATTCTTCTCGTAATCCAGAGGCAATACAGCATTGGGAGTGTGCTTTGTAGATATCAGCTGCCCTTTCATGAGCGTCGGACGGTTCCCTTTTGGTCCGGAACACAATTCGCGGAGAGGGCTCTCCAACCCCGTATTGGTTGACAGCCTCTACATAAGACTCGTAGGATGAGTCTGGCATCAGATCCTCAAAGATGTACATGTTATGCTTGGTCTCTTTGATGATATCTTGACCCAGGCCTCGGGGCAACATTTGTCGGTAATGCACCAGGTAGGACTTGACATTGTCCCCATTCACTTTTGGATGCTCCCAATGGAGCAATCCAATGGTCGTACCAATGTTGGAAAATCGGAAAGCCAATGGAGCTGAGGTCAACACATCGTGTTTCTTCATGATACATTTAGAAATTCCAGCAATGTATTCCATACACCTGAAATGAAGCAAAATCTTTGTAGAGCCCATTGGCGCCATGAACAATCATAGAGGGCGCTTTTGATCGCTCGATAATTGTACTGAAAACTAATGCTTAAGAGTACGTATCCAGTTCATTTCCTTGTGTTACTAATCAGCTACTTATCTTGCCTTTTTCTTAATATGCAAATGACACCAATATTTTTTTGGACCAGTATGTGGTCAAACTCGTGCATTTGAGCACTTAAAAAAAGGGACTAGCCTTTCCAGCGTTAAATGACGTTGGAATATGGAATGATGACGTTGTCTCTAAATCAATTACAAAGGTCTTCAAACTCACTTGAAATGTCGGAAATCCACTGATTTGATTGTGCCTGAACAGAAGCCCAAACACACATCTGGTAGTCCATTTTCCTGACAACATTGAGTGTGATCTTGCCCATCAAATAGACAATCAAACATGCTTCCGGTCCAAGGAGCGCACACCATCAAATCCGGAATTGTAGCCTCCTGAACTTTTTCAAAGTTGCAGAATCGATCTGCACAACTGAAATTCAGCCTCCTGGATTATAATTTGTCATTACTTCCTGAAACAGAACCGTTTCTATTTTTACCTGGCATGGGAAATATTCTTTGTTTGGCAACAGCTTTGGAAGTCTGGCAATGCAGGGAGAGCCTGTCCTTTGGATTTGGTCCACATGGGGTCTCCCTTGACATGAGTCACCACGAGAAGGTCATATGATGGCAAGCTTTCGCCGAATTTATTAATAGCTGTGATGGTGGCGTTGTATAAAGTGAATGGCTTCAATCCTGTCAGGGGATACTCAAATACCTCTCCAGACACCTGAAAAAATAGAGGAAAAATTATCAAGGGTAGATAAAATGGGCCTCTGTCTGCCTCATTAATAATGATTGAAAGAGAATGCAAGTTCAGCTGTATGAGGTAGAATGGTAAAATCCAGGGTAAATGGCGTCCCACAAAACAAAGACAGTGAGATCAGGTACGTCAGCTCATGGCATTGACATGAAATTTTACATTTCATTTATTACATTTTGTGTGCTGCTGATGCGAGTTTCAATCACTATATCAAATATTATCTATTCAATCAAGACAGTTCAGCCTTTTTATTCTTCAAAGTATACTTGTAGCGTACATCCTTGATTGTCCCCTAACATATGAGCTTGGAGCTTACCGTGAACGTTTCTGTGGCAATGAAAGAGGACGCTTTCCGATTCAAGTTGTCTTTCTTCATTCTGCCCAAAGTTTCCAGAGTGATTTTGAAATGATCCTGCCTCATCTCGGAGGATCCTGCCGGTCTCCATTTGAGAGTGAACGAGTTGGAACCCAAGTCCACAGCCTCCAGCTCCTCTGGCCTTCCGGGTAGAATGCCTGAAACAATTTGCATGAAATCGTCATTTCCCTCCTTCTCTCCCATCAACCTCAGCATTAATCAACTACTCACTAATTCCCTCGGCAATGCAGGCCAAAGTGGGCGCAGTGTATTGGGAGCACGCCAAGTGGGTCTTCAACGCATCTGAGCGTCTGGTGTACGCTCCAGAGCACATGTCTTGACAAATGTCGGGAATCCTAGCCTCTTCACAACACGGAACGTGGTTCCGACCATCTAAAAGAGGAGAGAAGTCGTATTATGAAGATGTTATGGAGACATTAGGGTCTTTGTTCCACTTACCAGCCATGCACATGACGATATCCGGGAATTCTTCCTCACACTCTGCGGGGTTTTGGCCGGCCTTGCCTTCGAGAATGTTGCGGATGTCGCAGAATCCCAGGCATTTTTCCGACACACCCATTCCCAAGCAGCAGGATGTGTAGTCATGATTGATGGGATTGGGGGTGGCGAAACCCCAAAGGTCGACGGTAGAATTGTTGGTGGTGCTGTCTTCAGTGTTGGTGTTGAATGTGTCTCCATGTTGGTGGTTCTTATCCGGGGCCGTTAATTTGGAAGAAATCACTGCAATGGTCGGTATTGATTAGTATTAAAAACAATTTTATGAAGAACTGGTACTGACTGACCTGTGAGTTTGTAGAATGATCTGGTAGGAGGCTGGGTGTTGATCTCACACATGTAAAGACCACTATCCGTTGGGGTGAGATTCTTGATTGATAGAACATATACGCTTCCACCTAAAAAAGTAGCCTTATTTCACCCTGTTGACCGAATCATTAACAACCAAAAAATTAATGTAAAACAGTGGGCCTCTCGTTTGTCGGAATCAATTACTGCCTCATATCCCAGTATTTGCAAAATGAAAAACTGTTACTCCTGCCAATCCAATATGTCTTGACTCCGCCTGACACCTTTGGAAAATACGACACGCAGTGGTCGGGAAGGTCAGCCATTTTCAATTCACCCATTCGGCTCCAAGAACTTGATTATTTTAGAACCTCCAGACTTTTATAAATTGTCTTATTTTTGCCATCTCGTTTATCACTGACAATTTTAGTACCATCAATATTTATCCTAAAAAAACCCTTGAAAACAAGCCATCGGCTTAACGGGTTGCTGGGCGTTGTGATTACAACACCTACGTTTATCTTATTTCTATCACAGCAGCCCGAAATACATACATACATACATACAATATATTAACGATCAATTGAGAACTTATTGCGGAGTGAGTAAACTTAAAATCGGATAAGTAAAATAATAAGCGGGGTAAAAACTAACTCAGTTCCGAAATGAATGTTTACGATGAACTTCGCAGTTATTGAAGTCATCTCTGTGGACTAAATGATGCATTTTCTATATTACAATCTTTACACCTCATTAATTCTCCAAATGATGCTTGAGTTCACTCGGAAAATTATAAAGAGCCATTTATTTCAATGTACAAATAACTAAATCTTTTGAATCATATTGCCTTTGGGCGCGTGGATTGGTGTTTACTATCCCTATGAAAAAGGAGAACTGGCTTTACATATATAACTAATTGAATACCTCGACGTACCTTCATCATGAAGAATTTCCACGTTTTTCTTTGACGTGACTCTCACATTCCCTGCAGTGAGGATTTTATCCGCACCATATTTCCATATCACAGTGTCATTATTCGAGTTTCTAGCAATGCAAGTGAATAGGACCTCTTGGCCTTCAGCGCGGACTTGGGAGGACGGAAGATTTTCGATCAGAACGCCACCTGAAAAAGAAAGACGTGCGAGAAGCCTTGAAGTGACCGCAAAGGTGAATGTTCCTTGTCATTGATTTCTCCCAACGATCCAAGAGGAGGTAATGTCTCCTGGTACAGTGGTGTGTGGAATAAAGGGGAGAGGGGAAAGCCATATGGCTTAAACAAGGGTTGTGTACCTGTATGTGAGAAGAGCAATTTTTTGTGTTTGTGACGTCTCCAAGCTCGGGTTAATCAATACTTGGAGGTCTGGGGACGAAAATGGCCGAAGTGGTGACAGTTCATGCTCTGAATGGCCATATCCCAGCCTCGAACTCGAGACCTCGGCACCAGTCCACCCGGACCGAGTTTGCTTGCCCGAACTGCAAAGTGATTGTGGAGAGGGCGGTCCATGGAGACTCTTGGGGCACTTGTCCGTACTGTGGAACAGGGTACAGCCCCCAGAACCGATTGAAAGAGGCCAAACGAAGGACAGCCCGAAGTGCCTCTCCGCGACTTCCCAAGGTGGCACCCATTGATGAAGCCACAGAAGCAAGTGCTGTGGGGAACTTACTCAAGAGCAGTCTAACAAGCTTGACCCTGGGGTCCCTTGGGCTGAAGTCCCAATCTAAAGAGTCGGATAAGTTGCCAAGGTTGACTGATGATTCGCGGCACAAGTTGGCGCTCCGCAGCACTCCTAGTTTCCAGATGCGTGGTGGGATAAAAGCCAACCCAAAAATAACTTATGATGTCGTGGATATGGACAAGAACCAGTTTTTGGAGCTAGTACTAAATGCCAAGAAGACCAAAGACCATGCTGACGTGCAGCAGTTCTTTGAGACGACATTCAAGAACCCTGCAAGGCTGTGTGCCACCTTCAAGAAGAACTCCAATCAAGACGGAGCCCGACTAGATGACCCCGAACTTGATCAAGACCTTTTGTTTTCCGTGTTTGACTCGGTGAAGAGCTTGAATGTGTCGGTACAAAAGACCTTGATCAGGTCCACGGTCAGCTGCTTGCTAGATGATACCACTCAATTGTTTGCCAAAGACCAGCCCCGGACCCTTTTTATTCTTCTGCTCAACCCACTCTTTGTGTCCCAGTCCACTTACACCATTCTAGCTCATCTTCTGCAACAAGTGACTCGGCTTCCCAATAGTGACCATCAACTGTTGGTCCACTGGTTTCGGACCTTACCCTTCCCTCGGTTCAAGGCCGTCATTCAAGAGCTTCTTCAGTTTGTGACCATTCGCCAATTTCCTCCTGCCGACAAGTCCTTGCCTCCTTTAAGCAAATCTCGATGGTGGATTCCCACGGCCACCAAAGTCCTGGCCTTGATCAATGCCTCCAACAATCTGAAGGTTCCCGCTAAAGTGGACTACGCGGAGTTTTACAACATGTCCCTAGACCACATGGACCTGATGCAAGAGTACTACACGTGGCAAAACCCAGAGCGGGCCAACCAGTTCTCCTATTGTCAATACCCCTTTATCTTGAGTATCGTGGCCAAACAGCACATCTTGACCAAGGACAGTGAGCAGCAAATGATCTTGACAGCTCGGAGATCCTTGGTCCAAAAGATGACGCGTCACCAGCAGCCTCACATTGAGATCTTCTTCTTGAACATCTCTGTTCGGCGAGATCATTTGGTGGAAGACTCCCTTAAGGAGATCTCAGAGAAGCAAAAAGACCTGAAAAAGAAGCTCAAGATCTCGTTCGCCGGGGAGCCCGGCCTTGACATGGGTGGCCTAACCAAAGAATGGTTCCAACTTTTGATCAAAAACATCTTTGAACCAGAGTATGGCATGTTTGTGTACTACCCGCACTCCAGATGCTATTGGTTCTCCCTCTCCAAGGAGGGAAACCTCCGCGAGTACAACCTCATTGGAGTCCTCATGGGATTGGCTGTCTACAACAGCATCATCTTGGACCTTCATTTCCCGCCCATGTGCTACCGGAAACTTCTGACCCCTCCGGTTGTCCCTGCCGACGACACCGTCCCTGTGGGGATTGTTCCTAATCTGAACGTGTCTGACTTGGTGGATATCATGCCGGACGTGGCCCAAAGCCTCTCCAATGTGTTAGAGTACGAGGGCGACATCGAGGAAGACCTCATGCTCACCTTCTCAGTGAGTGTCGAGGAGTACGGCAAGGTGTTCACCAAAGACCTGATCCCTGGGGGTCAAGACGAAACCGTCACCAATGACAATCGCAAGGAGTTCGTTCAACTCTACCTTGAATGGCTGCTCAACTCGACCATTTGCGAGCGATTCCGGGCTTTCTACTTGGGGTTTCACTCAGTGTGCGCCTCCAATGCCCTCATTATGCTACGACCAGAGGAAGTGGAACAACTGGTTTGTGGATCCCAAACTTTTGACATGGCGGAACTCAAGAAGGTCACGTTTTACGATGGGTATAAGGTTGACGACCCTACCATCATCTACTTCTGGGAGGTAAGTTGCTTGCCCATCGGGTTTGGAATGTATCCTTTGCTCTCAGATTGAGGCTGTTCTTTGTAGGTCCTTGAGGATTACAGTGACGACCTTCAGAAGAAGTTTCTGCGCTTCACCACGGGCAGTGATCGGGTCCCTGTGGGCGGCACGGGCGATATGACAATCAAGATCACCAAACTCAAGGACAAGAATCATCATCTCCCCATTGCCCATACTTGTTTTAATCAGATTGGATTACCAGACTACAAGGACAGAGACCGCTTGAAACGGAAACTCACAATAGCCATTTCCAATGCTGAGGGTTTTGGATTGGAGTGAATGGCAATTTTCATTGCGACTACAAGGGGAACACCAATATTTAATAAGCTCATAGGAGTCCGCAAAAAATCGACCACAACCATTTTTGCAACTCGACAATCTGTGCAACAAAATAAGCCCTGACGAACATCAATTACCTAAGTATTTGATAAGAGTCGAGCTTTGAATTTCAGGCTCAAAACATGTTTCATAACCCTCTATTGAGACACTTTGAAAGAGCTCCTTCAAAAACAACAACAATTACTAAAGTCGCACATGAATAAGTATAATCATTTTCTAATACCATGCTTATTCTATTTTTGTAGAATTCTGACCTAGCCTTTATGCCTCACTCACGCCCATTGTTACACTCCAAGATTGTGATAATAAAAAAGTCCTAACATAAGGTAGAAATGCTTACTTTCACTCCGTTCGCCAAAGACGTGGACCACATGGATAAGTAGAAGGCATAAAACAATGGCACCTCGAGTGCTCTTAGCAATCAAGCATGGCATCTTCGGTCATTCCTGAAATGGAATAGAAAGCAGAGTTACTCAACAGTTATAGATAGGGCTCAAACCAGCTTTCGCATAGACAAGCATGGTCTCTTTCCATTCGACAAGCGATGAGCAAAAACCGGATTCCTCGTTTAGGCCTGTCTGCTTTCACACAACCTGACCGGACAATGAACTCGACTCAGGTTGGCCATTGACTGGATTATACCAGACCCACAGTGCCTTTGACACACTTACAGAACTTGATTTTGTCAACAGCATTGGACGTCCCATTTGCGGTGAAACACTCTTCGCTCAAGAAAGTCAGCGTCTGATATCTTCAGCTCAAAACTGACTCGACCAAAGTTTGTTGACCCTACTGGCATTTCGGTTAGAAATAGCTTAATATTGGACTAGAGGGTTTACTAACATACGTGGAGCCTTGGAATGATTCACTAATGTCTCTTTCATCAGATAAAAGTGATTTGGCTCTTACTTCCACTCGCCTCTCCTGTCCGAGATGATGGATGGTAAGATCATCAGCATGGCAAAGGGCCTTCCATAATTTTCTATATCATGATTTTCTGATCACCGTCGCTAGGGAAATCATGGGCGTTACTTGAAAACCGATATTCTTGACAGACCTAGCCAATCTACAAAAAAAACTAGTCCTATTGGATGCCAAATACACATCATTGAATGGACAACGGACTATCCATATCGAGTCACTTAATCAAACCGTAAGTACGTCCGTCTCCACTCTTACTCGAACAAAAAACTATTTTTGAACGGATCAATGTCCTGACCCTCTTGCAGAAGTCTTCCATTATGAAAGGATAAATAAATATGATTAACTGTCAATGCCGCGTTTGCCAGCAATTCAGGTTTCAATAACGCAATGCAGTTGACATACACTACGGAAATTCAAAACTGTCCAGACGACGATACCTCTCTCTTTGAAATGGAGTTCTCCAAGGACCCATGCAAGCTCCACAGGTCAAAAGTGACCGGGCCTTGGTAAGAAAAACACAAAGGATAGTAAGTTCATCTACTATGTTCGTCATTCCCATTCAATTCAGCTATTAAAGCGGATTAAGGGACACCCAACCTTTGTGTAGCGAGTATCCTGTGATAATACGCAGTTTTCAACCTCAGAAAAAAAAACGGTTTATGCTCAAAGGCAATTTGTCGCTAGCCCGTTACAATGGCCAGAATGTAACATGTCCGACGTCGGCGAGAGACCAACCGACTAAAGTAAGGTACGTCAATCCAATCCCTGGATAGTGAGGATGACTCCGATGCTTACGAGGGAGGTGATACACAAATGTGAGCACTCTGTACAGAATGAGTGAGTGACTTGTTGCCCTAGGTTGACCTCGTGAGTGTTTTGGAATTGTGGAATAGGTGGAGTGCCTTTATGGATGATACTTCCTCATTATCGCTCTCCGTGGAGATGACATTTTTATTTTCAGTTTGCATTGGCAAGGACGGCTCTTTGAATGTCCTTGATTTGATTCGTGGAGGACATTTGATCATTGATTAATTAAAAGATTCAGCCAGATAAACGCTTCTGTGTGAGTCGGATCAAGCCCATATTGCAATAAAATCTTAGTGCAAGAGCACCGAATCAAAACGCGGCAAATTTAATCTATCGCATTCACTCATGTCAAACACAAAATTGTTAAGACAATCTCTGTTAAATAGGAAGGTTGGGATAATTGAATTTAGAGTCAACGCTTGAATTGATCAAGACGCTAAGAATAAAACAAAATTCAAACTGAAAACATCTAACAGAAATAGTCAAAAAATGATTCAGGAATGACATCCTAACATACTGTGTTGACAATCAATTGGTCACATTGTGGTCAAGCATCATAAAAAAGCTTGTCTTTGTCCAAACGAGAAGATGAAGAAAAAAAAAGAAAGAGTATGCTTTATTCTTTACTGCCAGTTCTTTTTCATTGTTCAAGGTAGCCCCAATTACCATCAAATATGGCACAGGTATTTCGAGCTTCAATTCGACGTTGATGCTCGATTTTGACGCTTCATCAAAAGAGCAAAGACGCAACACGTTCTCAGTCAAAACAAGTGGAATTACCGCCAACTCTCATTAACCACTTTGCTCGATGATATTCACTATCATCAATCCTATGACATATACGACCAACCACACCGGTTTTTCAGGTGTATTGAATTGAACATTTTATTGAATGATGACCAGCACGATCTCAAGGATAGATAGATAGATCGATCGATCGATCGATCGATGGATATGGTAGTCAGATGAAGCGATCGAAAGATGGACCGTTAAGAATTTTGTGGCCAATTATGTTCATTCCCGTCAATAAGGATCAAACTGAACCCTCCAATTTGGAATTTAAAAAAGCTTCAGAAACACACCAGTTTCCATTCACTCAATCAACGGAAGTTCAAACCAAACACTGACACGCCATTTCGCTTTTGTATGGCTTCTCCTACAGTTCCTACAACAGTTTGTACATAACGCATAACAATAGTAGTTGCCGAAGCAGTGCTTAGTAGTTAGGTGAACAGTTCCTACCTTAGAGCAATCACAGGATTAAATGATGAGTGGGTTCGGAGTTTCGATGGACGGGAGCTTGCGGAGGCCTTAACGTCATCGAACTGAAGATGATCCCAAAAAGTGGCTCGACAACCACGACGACGACGACAACGACAACGACAACGACGTCCACGTTACCGGCGACGGTCGGGTTTTTGGTGTTGCCACTAAAAGTGCTCGGGCACTATTTCTCTCTCCCTCCCTCCCTCTCATAGACATTTACTTGCTCGGTCTCTCCGAGTTTGTGCAGTCCACAATCTCCGTGTGTCTGCCGAGTGGAATCGCGGGGAGAGCGGCTTTTGAACTTTTTGGACGTCCCTTCTTTTGGATTGAACGCGCGGAGAGCTCTTTTCGGATTTTCAGTTCCTCAACGAGAAGTCAGAGAGACTTCAGGGCTCAGAGAGATACTTAGAGGGGCTTGGATGGAGGCGTTTGAAACGACACCATCCTACTAAATAAGCGAACTTACGCCATGGGAAAAGTAGTTCACATTTGACCGTCAGAGTGCGCTTCTTAAGTTCTTATGAGTTGGTCTGATGGAAAATGAAGTTCATAGCGCTGATGGTTCCTCAAATAGTTTTAATTCGATAAATACTCTGGGTCAAAATAATTGGACGTTTTTTTTTTAAATTAAGTTTATTTACAACTGTAACGTAGGTCTCCTATTTTAAGCTTCAACATCTTTTAAATGAGGACCAACTTCTTACGTCATCCTTGCTTAGCGGTTCTGAAGGAAAGGAGAGAAAAGATGGAACTTTTTCTCTTTGGTCCATTTCACTGAGTAACACATATCAAATTATGATTTGCGCTTTCGAATTTGAACACCAGATGAAACTTGTTTTTAATACAATACAAGCAGCATCTCTAATAACTTTGTGCTGGACAAATCAAAGAACTGAGAATTGCGACAATCCCCTTTTTGCACAGACATACTTCCCTATCGACCTAAACACTCCAGTCATTCCATCCACATATCTCAAGCAAGTGCGGGTCATGTAATATGTACCAAATTTATGATCCTCCAGCACTCACGTAACCATTTCGGATTGGCTGGCATCGTTATTCGATCTCTGTTGGGTCAACCATCATTCCTGCTGAACAGACTCTTCGGCGCTAGCTAAAACTGGAAGCACGCAAAGAGCTTCATTCTTTCCCTTTATCACGAAGATGCATGCCAAGAACAGACCAGACCCTGGTTCTTCCATCCATCCAAGATCTAGGCCCCCATGGCTCGAAACAATCTGGAAAAGAGCCGATCGGCATGAATGCTCCTCCTCACCTGGACGGAGAGTCTCCACAGTCTATGCGGCCATAGTGGTGACGGTGGTGATGGTGGTGGCTCTTTTTTTCGACTTGAACTTGACTTTGAACAAGACAAGAAGTTCCTGAGGGCATGGAGAAGAGAGGGCAAGTTGCTCATCTGCCAAGAACAGGGTGACTCAATGATATTGGAGGAGGAAATAAAGCACTTTTGAACACGCGCTGCCGAGCTGTGGTTCCTATGTATGTCTTTCTTATATTCAGGTTTAGGTTCTGATTGAGGAGAAACAAAAAAAAATACTTCAAGTGGAACTTGGGGAGCTTCGATATCTGATGAATGATCGCTTTGTTGAAAGTCATTCGAAAACACTTTGTGTGACGGAGAGTTTGAAAACAATAGAAAATTGTAAAAGAGAGGTCCAAAGTCCGTTGTTTTTTTTATTCATAAACTGTTGACAAACAGGAAACTCAACCACTATGACAGAGTCAACACGAATAAGTCTACATACATAAAGAGGCAATAGGGCCCCTTATTTGTAACGTCAGATTGCCCAAAAGAAACGGGAAGAGGCACGGTGGATTGTTGAATAAACTTCATGTGATATGTCTTGAAATCGATTTCTTTTCCGGCCGTTATATGACCCGGGGTCACTAATTAAACATAAAACTTTGATAGAATTGGCCAAAAAACAACACAAACGCGTTTTAATGCAATAAATAAAAATCGGCCCAATCGGCCCCTTATTTGGTAATATAAGGGAGCATTTGGTAACATTCATCTTACATTTTCTATTGAGCAGACTTTTTCATTTTGATTCGATAATATATTGTTAATTTGTTGCTTCAAGCAAATATCGATGCAAAAAGTAAAAACCCCAAAAAGGTTTCAAAATTTGAGCTTTTTATTCTTGTTCTATCAAATAACAGTTGCACCTTTCCATCTCTTTCGTCATGACTCAATTTCAGTCAACGTTTGCTCTTTAAAACCCGATTGAAGATTAAGATAATGAAGATTAATAGAGCAGAGCAAACCATTCAGCTGAATGTGTCAAGAGAAATCGCATTTCTCGAGATAAAACCCCCAATTTCATCCTTCCTCGCCTTTAAAGACAGAACCTTATTTCCAAACAAAGTTGGACTACATACCCTGACAACATTTCCCCGTCCTCGAGCAAACTGCGTCGTTTTGATCTCCCAATTGAGCCCATTCTTCAACTCATTGTTAACTGACCTCTCCCATAATTTACCCATGAAAGAAAAGATGAACGTGGTATAAACTTGTACCTAGCGAGGAGTGCTGCGGAGTGAGTTCAAACACCCAGCCCCCCTCAAAAAAGCGCCCCCTGGACCCAACTGGCCAAACCTAACTGTTAACCGTTGCCCAACGACCCCTAGCCAATCCGTAATGAAACCCCTCTCCTCAACGTCTTATGAATTTTAATCCAACTCGGAATTCTGGAAGTGAACAACCTACATTTCCATCGGGGCCTAAAGAGTGGTTGTTGGTTTGGTACACAAGCACCCCTACGTACGTAGGTAGGTACGTATGTATATACACACTATAGTACATATGTACGTAGGCTCTACCTGCGAGTCAGTCAGTCAGTCAATGGAGGACGTGATTCCAACCACGAACCATTGAGAATCGAGAGCCCCGCAGAAAGCAGGCAACAATTAGAAGCCTGGAAGCAGATATGAAGATGGCTCTGGCCGGTTTTGAGGAGGGTTACATAACCATGTGAAGCGAAACTGCCAGAAGAGTCTCTTGGACCCGTTTGGGATCGGCCGAAAACTCGGATGGAGAAAAGAAGATAATAACTAGGGCATTCCAAATTCCGATGCTTGAGGATTATATCTTTGTACGAGTTGCATAGGCGGGTTTCCAGGTCTGGATGAGAAAAGAAGCCCGACGTAACAGTACGCAAGCATGTCAACATGTCACGTGGATATATCATTGGCTCAGTGGTCAGATTGTCAGGAAACTCGGGAAACATATTATTACTGAACATTTATCAGCCACCGTCCAATTCAGTGTTCGATGACCAATGGTAAAGTTCCAAATTGCACATTTAGACATTTGAAACGTGGTCTTGTGAGTGAACTCAACGTAGCGATTTTTAAGGAAACGAGGCTTCAGTTCAGTTTTACGGGTTCGTCCATACTCGTTAAGAACAATGGACCCTTTTGAAGGGACTAAAGGGTAAATGCCACAGAAAATAAATTAGATTTTATGTACTTTATTGGCGAAATTCCGCCAAACGTTATACATCGAATGCGATTGATCAAGTCAATAAGCGCACTTCATCGCCTATTGGCGACGGAATTGTGTGCCATATAATATATTTTTTTATTTTCGTTTTCAAAGAGAGATAAACATACCTGGGCGTGTTTTGTTTAAAAAACGTACTTGAAATGGTTATTGCTCTCAATGTTTCGGTGCTGCGTAAGAACTGGCAGACCTTATGGGTATCTATACGTCGGAAAAAAATTTAGATCATCCGCAAACAGGTTTCCTCTCCTCTCTTCATTGAAGTGAATACATGCCCAGAAATTCAACAACATATATCTAAATAACATCAGAATCATGGCATTATATTGTTCTTCAAACATTTATTGTTATTATTGATAAGATCACGCCAAATGCAGAGCTCTAAAGGGGGGGGGGATGTCAGGGTGCGAAGCCAGTGTCAATCAAAAGAATCCGTAGAAAAGCGCATATTTAAAGGCCTCGAAGGCCACCACATCGACTCAGTAATCACTTTCGCAACCTTGCTTCTAGACATACACCATGGTGGTCTCTTTCCGAGTGTTCAAGAAATCCTCGCCCAACAGCAAATTAACCATCTACCTTGGGAGACGAGATTTTGTGGACCACGTCTCGGAGACCGACCCTGTGGATGGTGTCCTTCTGGTGGACAATGACTATTTGGCTGGGAGGCAGGTACTGATGATGAGCTTACTTTACTTTTGGCATAACGCCCCGGATTGGCATCAATCATCTGACCATCCAATGATCAAAGGTTTTTGATTGGACATACTTTTACATTGGCGGGGTCGGAAGATAGTAAAAGATAGGTCTGAGACATCTCGTTCTTCCTTGTCTTGGTTCATAACATATGTCAAACAAATTATGGTACCCAACTAGACTTCCAATCTTAGTGTGGTTCATATTTTATTTCAACCATAGCTAGGTACTCACCCCGATTCTAAGCCCGAGTGTGGTTAAACTTAATTTAACCTGAATATGGTTAAGGACTGTCTTTCACCTAAACAGAGTGCGGTTAAAAATCTACAACCACACACAGGTTTAAAATCAACCTTAAAGAATAATTATGACCAATGTGATGCTTTGATACCTTAGTGTGTTTCATTTCACTATTTTGCTCTCTACTGTGATGAACACTCCATCTATAATTCTATATCTGTAAGGATATGCTGTTGAAGCAAACAAACAATGGGGCAAAACATTGAATAAGAGCTCTGAGAAATTTTAAGCCTTTGGAATACCTTTTGTCATATTTGGATGATTAATGGGTGGATACCATATTTCTAAGAGAAGCATTCTACCATTAGAATTTGAATCCAAAATTGAAGTGCATTCAACTTTGTGGTATTTTCTTTGTTCTTTTATTAACTATAAACGTGTTTATACACCACCATTGGGAATGTAATTCAAAGCAGTATACTGCTTTGAATAGTAACATTGATATTCTTATGATGGCCACTTTGCTACATATATTAGTATTGTTTCATCTGATCCACTGTCGAGCGAAGTAGAGTAAGCACATCAGGTTATATCTTGAATACAAAATTGGTCTGGACGGTAACTCTGTTGAAAGGTTTTTTTTAATTTTAATCACAAACCCCATCTTAGCTTAATAATTGTTCTTTCATAACGGAAATTATCAATGCCAAGAAAGTTAACAGCCTCTCTTATCGATGATAGGAAAATTTAATTGATATCGCATGTGACACCTACGCTCATTGGGTGCTTTGTTTGAGTCTTCTAGGCTCGTATCTTTGTTTTATGGGCCTTAACTTTGTACGATTCATTTGCTGATTTAAACGGCTGAGGCATGTCGATACTTTCAGATCTATGCCCAATTGGTGTGCTCCTTCCGATATGGTCGGGAAGAGGATGAAACCATGGGCTTGAACTTCAAGAAAGAACTCACTTTAGCCGACGAGCAAGTCTACCCGCCCACCCAGCATAATCCGAGCTTAACCAGGTACTGATGAACTCCACAGAGACATTTTCGTTTCTTTATTGTTCTTCCATTTCCTTCTGTTAGGCTCCAAGAGAGGCTGATGAAAAAGCTGGGACCGTCGTCCTTCCCGTTTAACTTCACGTTTCCCCGTCATTCCCCCACATCCGTAACTCTGCAGCCAGGCGAAGATTCACAGGTTGCGTGGTAACTATTCACAGCATTCCGCGAAAATTTGCTAACGCAATTTTTCCCGATTTCTTCCAGGCGTCGCCGTGCGGCGTGGAATATTTTGTCCGATGCTACGTTTTGGAGACGGACAAGGAGCGCTCCCATCGGAGATCAGCCGTGTCCCTGGCCATTCGTAAAATTCAGTATGCCCCCACGAAACCTGGTCGCCAACCCTGCACTGTGGTTCGCAAGGATTTCATGTTCTCTCCAGGTGGGTGGAGCATATACCTCTCTCTCTCTATATATATAAATCTACTATTTGTTGTTGAGAGATCTCTGATTTTTTAACTTGTCACAGGAGAACTGGAGTTGGAGGCCACATTGGACAGGCAGTTGTATCATCATGGCGATACCGTGTCTGTGAATGTGTGTATCAAGAACAATTCGAACAAGGCGGTGAAGAAAATTTCGGTATCTATTTTGCAATGCATTGACATTGCAATGTTCACGGGTGAGGCAGCACTTTTCCTCCCGATTTCACTTTTTGCAAATGAGTTTGGGGATCTGATAAAGGCAAAAGTGGTTGAAAGTCGACATGAACAGTGCGAATTGAATCTGCAATGCTAAAAAGAGGCAATCTTAATTCAACTCTTCAAAATGGAAAAAGAGCCATCATTAGTTCAGTCTGGGGATTACAAAGCAGGCAACTTCCATACTATTGGAAGCTTGGACTACTAAAGTGAAATTGCAGACTTTTAATTAGGTAACGATTTATCCAAGATTAAAACCCCATTTAGTCGAACATGACCTGCTCTTGATCGAGGCAAGCTCAAAAAGACCCTATCTAAATATTTCTGTTTTCGCAAGTCTAAAAAGGGATCGTAGCAATATCCTGCCACTTCTTTGTCTTTCTCAAAATTGGTAGAATCTGATGTCAGACCTACGACATCATCTGTGCAAGAATATTGAGGTATCTATCAAAAAGATGCTGAGCCATTGAATACCATGACATTGGCGATCAAACTAACTCAATTCAAACAAAGCAGAAGTAAATTAGCGTCAAGTGCACTCTTCAAGCATGCCGAACATACCACTTATCAAACATAAGAAAACTTTGACAGACTTGAATTCCCAGGCCCCAGGGGTTCGCTTTGAAATCTGATTGTTACGGAAGAATCTTTGATGGTAAGGTTCTCACTTCCCAAGTGAGCAAACATTGTGCGCGAAAAGACATGTCAACGCCAAGGCGATCCGTGAACTGATCGTTCTACTCCCTTAGCAATCTCTCTTAAGCTTCTACCTAGAATGGTTCTTGAGTCCTTGAATTTGATCAACTGACTCATTGGGATTCCACTGACTGGTTTTCCTATGCCTTTCAGGCGGACATGCCAAAGCTCGCGTGGCAAGTGTGGAAACTACCGAGGGTTGTCCCGTTGAGCCAGGATCCTCCATGCAAAAAGTAAGTCACTTTTTGGTGACGACACTGGACGCCCATAAAAATCAATGAAAAAAGAAAGGAATTTGAAATCAATCCTGTGTTTTGGGGGGACATTTTAGGTGATCAAATTGGCGCCTGCGCTGAAGAACATGCGCGATCGCTTTGGGATTGCCCTGGATGGACGCCTTAAGGGCGAGGACACGGATTTGGCCTCGTCTACATTGCTGGCAGATGAAAACAGCAGGGATATCTTTGGGATGGTCATCTCGTATACGGCCAAGGTGAGTGGGGGTCATACGTAAAAAAACTAGTCATCGTTCGTTACATTTGGGTACACGTTGTCCATAAAGTCGGATCCACCTTCTATGGACACACATTTTCCGTTTGAGCTCTTTTAAATTCTGGCTTTTAACAGAATATGGCAACAATTAAAAATGTGAGCATTGCTTATAACCATTTATGGTTGTGAAGCTTTTTGTGTTTAGGGGTCTACTGGTCAGTTTTTGTGCTTATTTCTTTTTTTTTTATTCTACAAAACCAAGCGGGACACAACAGTTTGAAAAGGATAACGTATTTCTGGATAAAAGTTGCTACCAAATAGACAATGAATTGATTTTAAACAAGAAACAAGTTTCCTTTACTATTTGAGACAGCTTTTATCCAAAAGCTAGAATTTCGATACATGTATTCGGATCACAAACTTTTGGGACAAGCCGTATTTTCTTCTGAAGCACAATTTTGTTCAACCCTCAATTTGAACAAGATGAATGAAACGGATGTACTTGAAGGTTGGCATGAGCTCCGCATAGAGGGCGTCTTGATTTGATTGTTTTCTTATAAGCCCTCATATGGTTATTCCATCCACCATCTCCTTTAGGTCAAATTGTTCTTGGGTGCTATTGGTGGTGAATTGGCGGCCGAATTACCTTTTGTCTTGATGCATCCCAAACCCAACATGAAGAGAATTATCAAGGCGGACACTTTGGCCGAAGTCGAAGGCTTCAACGCATCCATGGATGATCCTACCTGTGACCCAAGCAATGAGATGGACAAGCTCAGTGTCAAGGGATAATGAATGGAATGGCCCAAGCAGTAGTGTAGTGTCGGGCTCATTTCGCTTCATTTGCAAGCTATTGGCGGCGTGTATGATTATATTTTATGCTTTCGCGTATTGTAACAAGTTTAGTGGGTAGTGGTTTTGCTGAAATAAATATTTTTGTGCGCCCTTGGCCAAGCAAGGGAGAAAGAAAAAAGATGTTTGCAACGCCAAATCATTTCGTGTCAAGGCCGAGACATTCTTGGGGGTAGGTACAAAACCGAAACCACTTATGCAAACCTGGACTTGAAATGAACAATATGGAGCATGATTGATTTTGTATTGTGGGAGACATTATTCACACTAACTTGCTTGATGGTTTTTATGATAACATTCGGATGTTAGGTAAGGTGAAAAATGCCTTTTTAACAAATATTTCTAAGCCATTGAGAGTCTAGGCTAGTTCGAACAATGAAGCCCAACTCTCTTCTTTCTTGGGCTCCTTCATTGCTCAATTTGCACCCCTCAAATATTGGTAAGGAGTTTGCAGGTGCTGATCTAGTAGCATCCTTTAAGTCAGACTTAGACAATTCATTGATCAAAATACCTGATTAACCCCACATTCAAGGACTAGCCAGATCCACCAACTCTAATTTGTTGGTGCATAAAATATCTTATGAATGTAAAATCAAGTAAGATTAATAATTTCTTCCGTCTTGAACTGATGGGGGTCCCATTCCTAGTAGCTGTAAGGAAGTACTTAAAAAAAAGTCTTGTAATTTGGGACTATTGGTAAATCATTAGTTTTTTATTATTATTCAATGTATGTCCCACACCCATCTATCAAAGGTGAATCATCATTACAAAAATTGATGTATTTGGGTTTTATTTCATGCCTCTATCAATTGTTAATCTGCCTCATGGCACCATTTTACTTGGCTAAAAAGTCAAAAAGCACTCCAAAATTTCAAAAGGTGTTGTTTCTTTATTTGTTTCTGGAGGTACAAGCCATCTGCTTTTTAGATACAGCGTGCGTAATTGCAAAGGGTTGACTTACTGTATGTGGTCCTTCTCTAACATTTTAGCCCTTGTTAAACTCAGCTGTGGCAATAGACTAGAGCCCTTACTGGAATCAAGTCAAACAAAACTCCTGTCTTGATTTGGCTAAACTAATCAAGGTAATGTTGCCATCTGTCTATGGCTAGTTTCTTTCATATTCAATTCATGACGGAGCCCAATTGGAGAATTGGAAATCGACTTGCATCCTTTATGAAAGACGTGAGTCCTGCCAAGTGCTCCAAATTTGATCATAGACTCAAGAGCACTCAAACTCGAGTCTGGATTCACCCCATCACTAATGTTAAAATGAAAGCAATATCATGGGTCCGGATCAGAAGCATTAATAACTTAACAACCATGAGGAGAGACTGCAGGATTTTCATTCTAATTCGAAACTTTGACCATCACTGTGAATTACTATCATAGGTCATAAGGTCAGAACTCCATCAATGAGGTTTATGTGCTAATCAGTTTGTGCCTCAACTACTACCAAAACCAACATGATCAGAAATCAACCAGTTTCTCCAAAGTTTGGACTTCAAAATAATTCACTTTTCATAACTGATAGACAAGTATTTCATCCAAGCACACTCACCACTCATGTTTTTCATAGAAACAGGGGATACCAATAAAGATATCATTGTTTAATACAATTGTTAATCTGCATTCAGTCTCAAAAGATTAATATGACGGCTCATCGTAATAAATATGTCATTTAATCAAGCATTGCGCTTTGAATGTAGTATGTACAAGGGAACACTCTTTGCGGGAGCATTTCTTGACCAGACCGTCACAGGGGTGTGAATCTAGATATAAACAAGCCACTCCTGGTCTACAGAAGCATGCGGAAGACATCATTTCTCTCACACGCGTTTTCGTTCGATCCACTGAACCATGTCCATTCCTGAATGAGTTGTCTATGGACGATGACTCGTCCCGAGATCATTGACCGTTGACAGAGACAGATACTGGGGACTTCAAAGATCCTCTTGAGTTCATAACGACTGCTGATGAGAATGAACAATAGGGATCGTGTGCATTTCCCCTTGACCTTGAGAAGGGCAGGAACGAAACGCCACCAATCGTTGCCAGCACGAGCCACCATTTTAAAAGATTCCTTAGAGCTCGAATCAAGGTGCAAAACTCCGTGGTCAATTATTTCATAGTTTGTACTTATGTGTGCCGATTTTTTCGTAAAGTTGTTCAAAGGAACTTGTCGAGCAATCTTTTTACTGGATTAAAAAGCCTCCCAATTTTTATCTAATGATAAATAAATTTTCGTAAAAATACGTTAGATTTTTCATGCTTTTGGTGAAAATTCTGTACATTCTCTTAAAAAGATAGCCATTTTTGGTTGAAATATTACACTATATTAATGCCCATCTACTAGACATCTGCACTTTTCATCCGCAGTATCATCCGAACTCTAATCACGATACATTCATTCATGTTTGCCGGTGTGAGGTGATTCGGAAACACCTTCCTCTTTTTCGTCGCCCATGATGTCTTGTACTTTACTCTTGTGTAAGAATCCTCAATTGGACTTGGGGGAATACCAAGGATGATTGGCCGATTGGAAATGCTGAACAATTCGAGAATTTCGAGACATTGAACACACAAAGGAAGAAAACTTGTTCAGCAGCTAATTAGTCGGTTTGCTTCATTTTGTTCTCACGCGAAAGAAGGACTCGGATATCCGAACCCATGCAAGCTTCATCATAGCTACCAACGATAAGATGCACTATTTGAACGTTGAAGAAGACTTGACACGGTGCGATTTTGAGGGGTAGCAATCAATTTTGCTACCCAAAAAAGTTTGAGCCCAGTTTTCGAATTGGTGTGATATCTTGCACAATATTTGTAGGTTCTGAAATATGGGGTAAGCGAGGAAATAATTAACCAACTTTAAAATGAAAATTGATTTCGTTCATATATATTTTGAAAACAAAATGCACTGTTTTCTCTTTATTATGAGAATATTTCTGAGACAGTTTTGAAATTGCATGTATTCAAATGATAATTTTTATGGCACTTTTTACTAACTGTACCTAAGTTGAAAGCGCATTTTTGGAATAGTCAGAACGTTTCCTTTATAAAAACTGTTTAGGTCAAAATAATCCAAAGTGAAGTACGGAGTTCCTTAAAATTATATGTAAAGCAAAGCTTATTGGAAAACGAGATCTGAGTTCTAAAGCATTGACTCAGCTATGCATTCATTTGAAATTTTTATCCCCGTATCTACTTCATGAAATTTTGCTCGAGTAAATAAGTTTGATGTACATAATCTGTATTTTTAAGTGATTTATATTTCGCTTTCTATTATTTCTGCTTAAATAATTTTATATAGGGGGAATCTTATGACTGCTCATAAAAAACGCAGTAACTAAGTTGTGGTCGTGTTCAAGTTAACCCGGCATTTCTGCAATTTTACACGTGGGAAGAACAAAGAAATTATTTGCTAGCAATCAATGGTGTGGTCAAATGGTCTTCCAATTTCCATTTCCTGACCATTCTTTGGGTGTTCTGTGTACCGACCAAAAAAATCACTTTTCATTCGTTTGCAGTCTACCGTAAGCAAATTCGCTTTGACGCCTTCTCTAAATGATTCCATTTTTTTCTTCCAAAGCCAAGTTCGCCTTGAGTTGATTTCATGTTCTATTTAGATTTGCCGCTGCTGACAATCAAGAAATGATCAGCATATGTTGTCTTTTAGTCTTGGGAATGGTATTGGTGCAAATACCACAGAGATTATGTCCCAGGAAGTATCAGAATGTCCAGTCCAGCCAATGCAGACGTAAGTACTTTCTGGGTGGATTCCATATGGTGTGAGGGTACCGAAAGTTGCCCCATAACTGACGGATACAATTTCTCACAGAACCAAGGTTGATTTCGCTGACCTTCAGCACCATTCGACATGGTTTAATCTGACAAATAAATCCAGTCTCGATGGTTCAATGTTGTCCTAAAACGGTTCCAATCCCGGTTATGACCAAAGGTAGAATTACCGCAATACAACCAAGGGATCGAAGTGGAGGAATCCAGTTGAAGAGCTAGAACTAGTATTGGTAGTGCTGGTGGTTGGCGATGACTGCGCGTCAAGAAGCCATTTCACAGGCCCTGGAAAGCGAAATATGTATTAGTAGTCCTCAAGGTGCGTAGCAATGAGGTTTCGAACGTATGCTGTACGCTTGAAGGTCAGCGGGAGACTAGAAACTCCAGCCAGGGAAGTGTCTTTGAGGACCATAGGATGAGGGCTGCAGCTCAGCCAAATCCGAACCAAAGATTCAACTTCTTCCCGCATTGTGAGCTCCAGGGAAATATTTGGTAGGGATGGGTCGAAGTCGACAAGGAGTGATTCATTCCTATTTTGGCGTGGAATGAATTATTGTATCAGTTTCAACGGATGGTAGGTATTTTTTCGTTTTTTTGAGCTTAACGCCGATATCAAGTGAATGTGAGTTGGAGTGGTATACGGAAAATTGATTTGATCAACGCCACTTTGATCAAGCTCACCAAAAGGACAGCAACCTTAAAAAGTGGAAACATTGGAATTACTTTCAATAATTTAATTTCAATCATTGTTCAACATCTCTGTAAAGCATTTGAAGTTTTTACTTGTGTTACGGGAAACTCAAACTGCATCAGAACTGAATAATGTCATGAAATCAAATGTATAAACTCAACATCGGAACAACTTGACATGTGTTAAGATCTTGATTAAGAGAGTTGATCTTTCCAAGATGCATTTCCATTGCCCATCTAAACGATATTTCAAACTTGCAAGTCCAAACGGAGAGCAGAATGATACATTGGTCTATTCAACATACACCCACTTGGTCTAGTGTGTCAGTTGCAAAAAATCAAAACGAAGCTTTTGTCTTTGACTGGTCAATAAAAAGGGGCCCTGAGATTCATAAGCCCAAGACCCCGGTGTCGCCTCTGGCGGAAGAAATATATCTTCATTTGGAAATCACGGTTAATTGGTTGGTTGGCAGTGAACAAGCCTAGTGTGTGTTGTAGTTTATGTATCGGAAAAGTACGCTTCAAGCGGTCTGGCCAATGCTCCGCATATCTTGCGTACGCAAGGTATGGTTGTGTACGGGATGTGTGCTGATGAAACGAACGAAACGCCTGGCTCGATTTCTTGAACGAACCCCGAATCGCGCGTCTTTTCTGTCTGCCTTATCTATTCTCAAGACTTTTTCCCAATGAGTTGGTTGATCGTAGTGCTCAGGTCAGGTGAATAATGTGGAGATTTTGGTGAAAACTCGAGGTGCCCAAGGAATTATCTCAGGTGCATCATAGTTCTATATGTTTTATTAAAATATGAACTTCATACGTACCACATCTGCCCGCTCAAGGGTTTGTCAGGTAAGAGTAACAAATTACCCAAGCAAAACTTGAAAAAGGCTCTTGAAACTTTTGAGGGTGATCCAAATACCAAACTAGCATTGTTCGTTCGGCCAACTATTTCGGTATGAATAACCGTGGAACGTCGTCTGATCGAAAAGAGGACGTCCCGAGGATTTAATAACTATTAGAGTGAAAGATATCATTAATCTTGAAAACCAAGATGAACAATAATACTGAACAAAAGTACGTAGAATACATGTGTTTATCTTCGTCCTGTAGTCAATTACTTGATACCAAAATGTGGTTTTGAGGAGGAAAACTTCCTTTAAGAAGAACCACAACTTTGATTTGGGAGATACCAACATTCCTCCTCATACATGGTTTGGTTTGTTATTAGAGCCAAGACGCCATAAAAGTATATTTCTTTTATAAAAGGTCAACTTCCTCAATGGCTCTTGGAAAAGAAAGAAATGGAGGCTCGTCAAAAGTCTGACTTTTGAACGTACTATTTGAAGGAGGAGAAACCAGTCCTATCGCCTTGATTTGATTCGAGAGGGTTTGCTCACTTGAAAGAAATCAGAGGCCAAGGAGGGAAGATTGTAAAGGCAATCAATCATTCAATCTATCCATCCATCTTTCAAGAGGCTCAAATGCTCTGAAGGGCTGCATTCCAAGGAGGATCCGTGGCCTTGGCGAAATGTGCAAAGCAAAAACAACTAGTCAAACGACCAAGGAGATGTCTGGATAGAGTTTGTTGTCGTACAATGAATGATTAGGGATCGATCAAACCGGCTATCGAATTTTTGACTGCATTTTCGTATAACTTGCCAAGATGACATTTAGAGATTTGACGCGTGACCAAATGAAATAGAGGCTCAAGCGCTGGACAGTTGAGTAATTTAGAAAGTGGGGACCCCTATAATGACTTTGTTGTCTTGTTATTGGGGGCCATAGGAAAGAGGGTTTTTATCAACCGTATCTTGTTGAAATTGATACTTTTGATTGCTCCTGGCCATTTAAATGCATTTTCAAGAATCGGAAGCGGGATGTGGTTTGAGTCCAAGAATGATTGTTAATTGTTGCAACTGACTATTTTTGAGATCCCTCATGAGTGTTGAGGCCTATTTATCAGATGGTGGCTCTTCAAGTCATTCCCATGCCTCAGTTGTACCAATTTTATGTATGCAAGTAGTTGATTGCTCTTTTTGTTCTTTCTCATCTGGTTGATATTAACTAACGTTTACATTAGTAGTTCATTTGATGATCGACAAAGTGAGAAGGAAGATGTTAGTTTTTTTCGGATGCGTTCCAATCGAAAAATTTGATTTCAAGCCTATCTCTAGGCATATAAACACAAAAAAAGACAATCGCTGAAGAGGTGTCTGCTTTATGGCCAGAAGTGGCAAGACACGTTTCTACAAAAATCCATTCATAAAGTACGAACTACTGCAGATTCTGCCAACTCATGCATAAGCGCAGGGGATGATATCCGGAACAGATTAGAGACTCTCGCCGCCCTGAGCAAGAAAAATACTAAAATGAATCTTCCATTTCAGCCATGGCTCCACAACTGGCTCCCCCTAGTGTCATGTCTCCTTGTTTTGTTAGCAGTGTCAGTTAGCTGTGATACCTCGGGTGGTCACAATCACGGGCACGATCATGGGCATGAACACGCCCATGCACCACAAGGTGGACACGAGCACGGCCATGCTCATCATCATCAGCAACAGAATCCTCACCACCACCCACAACCCCAAGGTCATGGTGGATACAGGCGGCCCCGGCCGCACCATCCTCCCCGTCATTATCGAAGGAGGCCCAGTGCTAAAAAGCGCCTGATAGACAGGCTCTTGGACTTTCCCAAGGGAGTCCTGATCGGAATCCGCCGCATCAAGGGTGCCTTTATTGCCTTGAAAGGCGGATGGGTTCACGGCCAGGCTTACTACGCCAATAGCCCCAAACTGAGGTCGGTGGGGGACCGCATCATTAAATTTGCCAAGTTGGTGGCGGGTCCCGGTCCATATGGACCCAAAGCACCATTTAAGCGGCGATAAAGGGACCGTGGATGGCCGCAACCAGAACGGCCGGTATCGATGGAAACCATGTTCTCCATTGAATTTAGTTCAATTGCAAAGATGATTCTTGTTTTCATGTGAAATCAATCAAAAAACCACCTCGACATGTTCCTTCTGCTCATCTATGGTGACTGTTGTTTATAAATATTTATACCATAAGATTTACTGAGTTTAAAGTGCATGGTTCAAAAAACATGGCTTTCGTTTATTGATCTAGAGAAGTGTGCGCTTACAACAAGCGGCTTATTTATCATGTCAACGTATCAGTCAAAGAGTAGTATCCTTCCAAGAATACATTATGGAGCACCGTGGTTAAAATTTCTGGTTCAGTTTTGCTCGAAAGCAGAGACATCCAAGTATATTATCATTCTTTGTAAAAGGAACAACTATTATAAAAATACATTCAAAAGGAGTTCGGATAAGTATGGTTAATAACTTAAAGTATCTTAAAATGTATCACTGTCAAAAATATAGTCAAAAAATATGAAAAATAAGCTTATTTATGTATTGGCATGAAACTTCATAAACATCTATTCAGCAGATGCTTAGTTATGACACTTAAAAAGTTGCGTTTCACATCTAAAAAGATCGAAAAATGCTCTAACTCTATTTCAAGTTATTGGCAAGACACACAATTGTCATTTTCAATAGTACCTATAACAAGAAATAATGTGTTGTCATTGCTGTAATTTCTACGTACTGCAGACATTTTTATGAAACTTCAATATGATTTTGTCAAGATTCATGATTAAAATGGGTTAAGGTTTGCGAGTGACAATTATGGCATTGCAGTTGTGAAATATTGACATTGAAAAGGTTTCAAATAATTTGCAAACTAGTTTCAGGTTTTTCTACATCATTCAAAAACTTGAAATATTTTCACTTACTTTTTGGGCACAGAAAAAGCATATTGGATGTTCAAGGTGAAATTTCAAGTGAAAAGACAACTGAAATTACCTCCAACGTCTATTAATTAGGCTTTTAAAAATGTTATATTAATACAAGCTTTAAATGGATTAATATTCTAATCTAAATGATTTTCCAAGATGATATTTTACAATAGCTGTTCCTTTTTCTGTCATAAAAACTAAAGTTGTTAGTAGAAGTGTTGGCATTTGTGCCAACTCTTAATCGGTGTTGAGGGTATCACCGTGGAAGCCAAGCTAGAATTGCTCTTTAAACAGCCTTAATTTGGATCAAAATTAAGGATGTTTAGAAGACTTCTTATTGTTGACATTTTTTTTCTTTAATTCATCAGATGAATAGTCAGCAATCCTATTACCTGGTTGTAGTTCTGGGAGGCTGCAAATTAGACCAATAAAAAACGAGTTGACATATTTTAATTTCTGTTGCAAAGGGAAAAAAATGTCAAGACCATCTTCAATTGGGGGGATACAATTCAGTTTTGTGCTATCTAGGTCATGTTGGTGATCTTTCTCACATTCGTTTTGACCTCTTCTATTCAAAAAGGGTTGCTCAAGATTAATATTTATAAAGTTGACCTTGTTCTGATCCCAAATGAAATTACAGACTGCATTGAAATGAAAATGATATATCACAAATTTGTTATCTCGTTTAAATCTTACTGCTCGAGCCCAAGTTTTTTTTCCTTTTATTCCTTTTTAACTCACACCCCTGTCTAATAAATACATCAAAGGGAATCCTGGTCAATTGTCCACTTTTTACTTTTGATGAATTAGAAAACGTTAATGTTTTTTTTCCATGGAAATACATTTGAGCAAAACTAGAAAGAATTTCAGCTGGGAGAGGAATGTTCGAATGAGCGTAGATTTTAAAGAAGGTATTGATATTAGAACTTCAATGGATGCTTCAAAGAAATAGTCTTTTTATACACATAGTGCATACTGTAGGGTTTAGGCGCTATTTGCATTCATTTGAACAACTTCTGCACTAATTGTACTTCACTATTTATGACACAGTGCTTGTACAGATTGGATTGAGGGATGGGTCCTCTAAGCAACAGCTTTCTGATAACTAATCGCCATTTTGGTAGGTCAATGGCCTAATTTTCATTACAATGTATGCAATAAAAACCAAAATACGAATTATCAGACCAGACAAAAAACGGTCCTTAGGTTTTCGAAACATATTTGTCAAAATGGAAACTTTAAATACGAAAAATTAAGGTCAAAATCTTCTTTTCTTCAAGCTTTAAAGAATGTATTGTGTATATCAGTAAATAAAAATGTGGCTTTTATTAATAGAGTAATGTTAGTTGAACAATACCCTTAAACTATAAATGACTTGGAACTGTAATTCGATCACAAAACAAAAAAAAATAGTGTTAGCCCCAAAAGTTCCAGTGACCTCTCAAAATATTGACGTCATCTCCTTTTCCTGCTTTAATGTCCCAATTCGCTGTACTCATGGTAGAAGGATTTTTTTGCAAACAAGTCCTAATTAGTCTTACATTCAAAGGAAGTCTGGTTTTTGCCAATGCCAATCAAGTGAGGAAAAAAATTCACTGATCTATCATAGCCTTCATGGACTAGTTTGTTGATGATATTGATGATATTATTAGCTCTTTGCCATGAATATGTATTAACAAATTGACCTCATTTGAAAAGTAAAAAATGCAAACTCTATGGAGCAAGTTAGGGACCATGTGAATTGACATATCTTTATCATCTTATTTGATATTTTGTATGCGCTTAAAGTATTGATGAGTTTGAACGACTTGCCCCAAATTTGCTGAACTTTTGTACAAAATGGCAAATTAAAGGATAAGTAGTAATAAGTGGGGTAATAGCAATGCAAGGTTTTGAGGACCTAAATTTGGTTTTTGCATCCACCTCCCAATCTACACCCTGACTCAAGAGATATAAAGTGTCGAAATTTACAAAATGCACGTTCTTTTATTCATCTTTTGTTTTACAAATTTCAAAATAATGTTCTAGAATGGTGTGTTACCTTACTTTGGCATCAACGAGGAAAATACAAAGCAAATCTTGCGGTAGTAGTAGGCTCATTTTTTACAACATGGATATGATTTAAGGCTTTCAAAATTGATTTTTCCTATTGCATCAACTAATCAGTTAGAAAACAGAGGTCTTAGAACCGTATACATTGTCTACGCAGTTCATTTGGGGATCAGTGAGTGAGCTCCCCGCTAAAAGAGCATGAGTGATTCAATTTCATTGCCTCATTTGTGGACAGATTCTTGCTTGAAATCACGCAAAGCCTCTGATTAAGAAATTGTCTCTCTTTATTGATCCATTCAACTGTCTCGTCACGAGTTTTGACACAGACTTCAATATTCTCGTTGAACGAAAACATCGATTATAAATTCTCTTTCAATCACTGGAGCCAGAAAAGCATCACAGTCACTTGTAAGGGCTCGGAAGGGGGTTGGTTCCAAGATGGTCAGAAAGGGATCCTCAAATGAGGGAAATCTAGTACATAGCGGATTTGCGATTGAGTTGCGGGCTGCCCTTGATGCCGTACAATTTCCGGAAAGTTACGGGCCGATAGGTATCATCCACGTTCCTCCAGCCTCTGGCAATGGCATTATGGTTATCCCACTTTTCCACCTCAGCATCTGCATTTAAAAAAGGGTTTCATTTAGCAGTCGGTTGAGAAAGAATATTTGTCACAAAATACCTGTGAGGTGATGCTCGGGTTGGTTGGGATGGTCTCCAATCCTTCGCCGACTTTGAGATTCTACATATTCTTCATTGACTGAAAGAAATTTCATATAATTATTATTAAGTGCTCTATTCCTTTTCCCGAAAATTGGTCACACTAAGGGTCATATTTGCAAGTCAACAAAACAAGAAGTACATTTGTAAAACCAAGGCGAGAAGACAAAGTGAGTGAGACAGTGGCATCACAGAGACAGAACTGAAGGTTGAAATATGGGGCTCCGACACACCAAAATAAAAGTAGGACATTTAAAAACAGCCTTCTTTGTCTATGTCAATTTCACATGCACCTGTGTGTTTGGCGGTTTCTCTTTTCTGGGGTTTGTTCACTCACTTTAGTCGTGTGTGCTTATGTACTTATTGATTGAAGACTTTGTTGGAAGTGACACTGGAGCAATTGAAGTATAGACTAGAGGTTGAAGAAGAAGATTGGAGCACCTGTCCTCCTGTGGAATGTCCAGCCCCCTGGATTGGCAGTAGAGACTGCGGGAGGGCCGACATGATGGGTGGCAGTGGGGCATTCAAGTCCGCCATCATGGCATCAAAGTTAGCCTTGAGCTGCTGAGACGTGGGCTTCCCTGCACCCAATGAAGAGGTGGAGGAGGGTCGAGGATGTGGAGGAGGCTGGATATTCGTGAAAGGAGAGTGCTCCATCTTGTTGCCTGGACTCATCCGTGGAGGGTTATCATTAGTATTAGTAACAGGGAAACGCGTTCTCATACCTCCCAAGATGGCAGACGGATCTTGAATGCCCCCATTGATTCCACCCTGTCCGCCAAATGACCCGTCAATGGTACAATAGTCGGCGATATGGGAGTTCGATAGACTTGATTGGCTTTGTTGAAAGGCTTGTTGATCAGACATTTGCATGGACTGAGCAGACGCTTGTGGTTGCTCCTGTTGCTGTTGTGGCTGAGTGAATTGTGGTTTAGGCTGCAAGGGTTGAACTTGGGGCACGATCATTTCCTGACGCTTCACAGGTCTGGAAATCATGTCGGGGGGTGGGGCGGCTTGTTTGAAATGTTCAACAAGATTTTTGACCGAATGCCGTTGTTGGCTCTCCATATCGTAGTTCTGCTGAAGGCCGGAGGGAGATTTCTCAATGTCCCCTTTTACTCGGAGCTGATTGCCAAATTCAGTTGCTTTTAAGGATGAAAATGGGGACACATCTTGGTCTTCCTCGCCATAAAGGCGAGGGCGCCCAATGGATCCAGTTTGTCTGAGTTGGTCTCCAAATTCAGTTTTACGCAAAGATGAGAAGGTCGAGTTGTCTGAGTCATCCCATTGACCCTGCTTGGAGGGTGCAGTGGTGAAATGGATATCCCCCTGCGTGCGAATAAGTGCTCCAGTAGTTGTTGGCCGCAAGGAAGTGGAGTAATCGGCACCTTCCATTGAAGACGACACTTGGAAGCTGCTGGACTGCTTTTGCTGGGATTCAGAATGGTGATAGTTTTGGAACTGGACGGGTTGTTGGCCTGGAGAGTGTCCAAATGTCTGCTGAGTTTGCACCTGGGACTGGGACTGGGACTGGAACGAGTAGGATTGAGATTGCGACATGGATGAGGATTGAAGTGAGTAATTGCCATCCTGGCTAGGTGGCTGCCACATGGGTTGAGCTAGTTGGGTCTGTTGTTGCTGCTGTAGTTGCTGTTCTTGTTGCTTTTGCCATTGCATCTGCTTTTCTTGCTGCATATGGAATTGTTCCTGTTGTCTCATCTGCTCCTGTTGTTGGCGCGCTTGCTCCTCTTGTTGTCTTACTTGTTGCTCATGTTGAGATCTTTGCTTCTCTTGTTCTTGTTGGAACCGAGCCTCCTCTGCTGCTGCTTGTTGGCGTTGGTATTCTTCCTGAGCTGCACGTTGCTCAGCAGCTTGTTGCTGCATTCGGAGTTGTTCTGCATGTTCCTGTTCTTGCCTTTGTCGCTCAGCTGCTTCTTGTTCCTGCATTCGGAGTTGTTCTGCATGTTCCTGTTCCTGCCTTTGCCGCTCCACCGCTTCTTGTTCCTGTCTTTGCCTCTCAGCTGCTTCTTGTTCCTGCCTTTGTCGCTCAGCCGCTTCTTGCTCGTGCCTTTGCCTCTCAGCCGCTTCTTGCTCCTGCCTTTGCCTCTCGGCCGCTTCTTGCTCCTGCCTTTGCCTCTCAGCCGCTTCTTGCTCTTGTCTTTGCCGCTCAGTCGCTTCTTGCTCTTGCCTTTGCCGCTCAGCCGCTTCTTGCTCTTGCCTTTGCCGCTCAGCCGCTTCTTGCTCTTGCCTTTGCCGCTCAGCCGCTTCTTGCTCTTGCTGTTGTCGCTCAGCCGCTTCTTGCTCTTGTCTTTGACGTTCTACTGCTTCCTGCTCCATTCTTGCTTGATCGGCTGCCTCTTGTTGCCGTCTTTGCATTTCTTCTGCGGCTGCCCTATTTTGGTCTTGATCAAATGAGGGTTGTTCTTGAGGTTGTTGTGGTCGATCCAGTGAAGGCGACTTTTGAATGGTTTGTTGTAGCGTTTGCTGCTGAACTTGGAAACTTCTCTCTTCGGAATAACGGTATTGAGAGGATTGTTGGGCTTGGAAACTCTCCACCATAGTAGGGCGTTGCTCAAGCATCTGAGGTTTCTCTGGGAAAAGAAAGAGAACAAATGTTGTTGACCTCATCAATTCATGCTAACCTATTGGGCATGTACATACCATTTGGTGCTTGCTTCTCTACATACTTGACGGAGCAATCATATTCCAAAGTTTCTTGCTCTTTGGCCTGAGCCTTCATCCATTCCTCATATTCTCGGTACTTTTCTGCCTCAAGTTGGTTCTCAAACGCTTAAAAATGACAACCACGATCGTCATGTTGAGATTAAAATGCTCGCAGTTGTATCTAGCTTACCCATGGGAGGTTGCGATTCGTGACGAGGTGGCGATTTGGGCTTTGTGGTTTGCTGGAACGTTGGTTGGGATTGTTGGGGCTGGTGAAAGTTATTGACCTTTAGCTCTGATGGATATCTTGTTTCCTTGGGTTGCATAGATTCCAGAGATGGCATCTCAGATTCTCTAGGCACACTCCTTGACACTTCAATGGAACTTTTGCGTGAACCGGAATAAGTCTCATTGATCCGGGATGATCCTGAAAGAGAATTGAAATGTTATGTAAGGCCTAATACGATGTTCCTGTCAGAGTTATTGACACAAACTTGGAAGAGTGCTTGATTTAGATCCCCAAGGTTTGGGCATCTTGGCAGTCCAAACATTGATTCCCTGGGCATTGTGAATTGAATCGTCGAACTTGGGGGTGAACAGATGACCCTTGAGACTGCAAGGCTTGACAGACGCTGGTAGTTCTACCTCTCGCATAGCCCTTTAAGGAACAAACAATCGGATATTGTTGATGATTCAACATGAAAGCCAATTACAAAACACTCACATAGGAGGGGGTAAGCTCGACGAGAAAGAGGGTTGAATTTGCGCAGGAGCTCGGTAAGATTCGGGCTGCGGCATCGACTGGTATGATTGGGCGTGTTGTTGAAGTTGTTGCTGCTGAAACTGATCAAACTGCTGAGTCTGCTGGAAGCTTTGGCTTTGGTGCGATTCGAATTGTTGGAATTGCTGCTGACTTTGTTGCGCCTGTGAGCCATATTGTTGAGATTGATGTTGATTCTTATGGTGGAAAGGTCCACCATCCACAGCAGTAGGATGGAAATTATCTCGCGGTTCCTTGAACGCAGAATGACCGCCATACATTCCAGGATTTTGAAGCTGTTGTGGTTGCTTCACCCAAGCCGGTGTGCCCTCTTGGGCTTGGGAACGAATAACCCCTCCTTGTTGTTTCTGGATGGCTTGACGGGTCTTCTGGTGCCGCATCGCCATTTGTTGTTGTTGTTCCATAGTCTGGGCCTGGATGAGTTGATTTCGCTCCCGCTCCTCCTCCCTTTGCCGTTGGTAGGACTCCTCTTTCATGCGTTGTTGCTCTTGCATCTTCCGCTGCATGTCCATCTCCTTCTCCTTCATGATTTGCTCCTGGTGCATGGTCTGTTGCTGGACATACTTATCGGCGTGGCGTCTGGGATCCTCACGCCCCAAGGTGTTTTCGTCAATGACCCATTTCTCAGCCTTCTCCTTCCTCTTCGCGAAGAGCTCCCCACCGCGGCCTTTGCAAGCCTCCAAGTTTTCGACCACATGGTGAGCGGTGTCTGGTGAAGCACCGCCTTGTGCCAAGATCTGCATCTCGGGGAGTTCCTCCTCGGGCAAGTCGGTCCAATCATGGAGTTTTCCATCCGGATTCATGACCAATTTTAAGTTGGGAACCTTGTCGTGACGAGGGGGTTCCTATAAATATGGCAAACTCATGTACTGTGGCAACCTTTTGAGTTTCATGGATTTGGCATTGGTTACTTACCTCATCTTCGTAGGTTGTGAATCCGTCTCCTGGAAGAGGGATTGTTAACATTATTAAATACTGGTCACTGAATATGTATGATTCAATATCTCAAATGTGCTTCATGCGAGGTGAGTACAATGAAGAAAGGTGTATCTGTCTAGGGATACTTCAGAGTTATTGTTCTTTGAAACTATCAAATTTTATCCGAAACCTCAATATATGCATAGGTGGAGAACAAACTTGATCAGTCGGAAAGCATTAGGCTTTACTTGCCTCATGTTCTGTGGATGTGTTTTTTGTTTTGTATCTTCTCGGTCATGACTTAAGAAATACAAGTTATGGATTAATGTTTACTAACCCTTGGCACTCCCATGAATCCACTTGCCTGACTTCTTGGCCCTTTTCATGAACATTTCTTGACCAACACTGGTCCTATTACCCTCATCATACAGAGATGATGATAACTTATGAGCCATCTCAACCTGCTCCTGAACACTGGGATGATGTTGTGGCGAGTAGAACGCGCTGTCCGTGAACATTTGTTTAGGATTTCCTGGAAAAATACATTCCATATTACTTTATTTGGCAATCATCCTAAAAGGATGAGGTGTTGCTTTCGTACTTCTCTTCAGGGATCCCGTGTCTGGACCAGCATCAATCACCATGGTCGACGATGATGTTTTCGAATAGCTCATGGAGGTGGAGCTCTGGCTCTTGGTTTGTACCATTTGCATCTAAAATACCAAACTTGTACATGTTAATGGACCTTATGGGTTTGATTTTATGGATGATGGTTTCGTGATTCAGTTTCCTTTTCTTCCCATTCAATCGGAATCGGAAATTTGTATGCCTCGAAACCTGGCCAAAAAAGCTTAATTTAGATGAGCTCACCTGTGGTTTGAACGGGGCCTGAACCCCGGGGCCATCGGTGTTGTCTGCCACATGGGGTTGCATGACCTTCCTGGGTCCGTTCATTCCAACTTCTGGGAGGCCCATGGGTTCAAAATTTGTCATCTCAGCCGGCATGGACATTGGTCTAACTTTGCCCTTGAACTCGTGAGGCAATCTTAGTCTGACTGGATTATTGAGTTGAACCATGGGACCCACTTGATCTTCCTCATGGTGATATCCATTAGTTCCATTCTGCGCATCACCATTGACATGAGGAAGCTCTCCCTGGTTCTCCTTGTTTTCCTCCCCATCCCCGTTGATTAATGGGGCGACCTCTTGGAACTCGCCTTCATCGAGATCCTTTTCAATGTCCGTGATGGCGGATTGAATTGTGCTTTGGAGACCTTGGTCGATTTCCCGAGTATGTGCTGCATTCCCTGACTTGGTATCTAGAGGGAAGAGCTGGTTCATTTTCGGGGAAATTGGCCGTGTGATTCCATGGCTCGGTTTCTCACCATGGAACCGCTCATAAGTCTCTCTTTCGGGGTCGGTATGACTGTCTGGCACTGGCACCGCAGGAGCCGGCGGTTCCTCCAATGGCAAGACCATTTTCCCCGTCATTTCCTGGAGAACAAAACACAAATTGAGTCATTTGCAGGTCTTTCCAAGTAAATAGGAACTCTGACTTTATCAAAAGAGCGATCATTACACAAACGACCCACTAAAGAACGAGAAAGCTCGATGAGTGCATTGAGAAGCTGTTCGCTTCTCTTTACGATTGCTATTTGTTGGTTTAGAAGGATCGACGGGCACATAAGTTTTTCCAAGGCTGACTTTGTGGGATTGTGTTCCTGTATTCTCTTTGTACTTGTAGACAAGAAACGAATCGTAAATCAATGCTATATCTTACTTTGTATTGCTCAAGAGAATTCCTCAGCGAGTTAGATAATCTACTTGAACCTCAAAGGCAAAGCAAGGCCTTTGGTTCTTTTTTGTTTAGCCAATACAAAATAATGACAACGTGTTTGTGGACACTTTGTTGAGCTCACCAGTGAATAGGGACGGTCAGTTAAACATTGTCAGAGAAAATTGTCGCTTGGCCGATTTCCCTCAGGATAAATCACGATGTCCCTCGAATTAAGTGACAGGCAGGGTTGGCGTTTATTTTGCACGCCATTTTGACCATTGACTTGAGCTAGTCTTCCCAAGAGTGTTGCATCAACTCTGGTTTGAAACACATCAAATATAATTACCACTGACCAAAATGCTTTAAATGCTCAAGGAATAAAAATATTTTTTCAATGTTTGGAAGTTACAACGTACATAAGGATAAAAGAAACATGTTTTTACATCCTACTAAGACTAAAACACTTTGGGGAGTTGCAATGGAACAATTTTGATAGTACCCATTATTTCTATACTGCTTACATATATCACCAACTCAAGGTCACATGCTTTTATAAAACATTTTAGTGACTTTTCAATGGTACAATGTCTCTTCTGAAGCAAAAGAGGCTTTCAAATTATCGTCATCAATTTCAACAGAAACACATTGTAATCTACCATTCACAAGGTTATTTTACTGAAAAGTGGCTTGTTTGAAAAGGCAAATTTTGCCCAATTTTGGATAAGGATGGTTTGAATTTTCATTCAATGTGGACAGAGATGGTTGTGCTTACCTATATTTTCATTGATTTCATCATTAGACTTATCCCAATGGTGCATTTTGAATAGCAATTTTTATTTTATTTATTTACTTTTTTAGACATGAAAAGGAGTCCACAAGGCGATTCAGTCTGATAAAAAAAGGAAGAACAAGATTACTTTTGTCCTTGTTGAGGTTACATGCCTCTCTGCACGCCGTAAATAGCTTGTGTTTTTCAAATCCAAAACTGGCATGTTGTCGAATTCTCAGCGTTCATATGACAAGATTAGCAGTTCAAGCAATTTACCAACCCTGATCGACTTCCTCCTTTCCCGTAATTTCCTTTCTTTCTGGCCAATTTATTTGGCTCTCAGGAAGTTCAATATTTTCGACCGATGCTCATTTACAGTATATGGCCTTAGCAACGTCTCGTTGTTGTTCCCCAAGCAATTTCTAAACATATCTGGATGAAGAAAAATGAGTTCCCACCTCTGCGGATTCAAAACCTCGCGATGCCCTTTTGGCTGCAATTGCGTCCCCAAGGCCTTCGGGTGCCACATTAACCCCTCCAGCTAAATCACGGCCTCTAACCTGGAAAGATTCCAAAGAGAATTCTCAGATTTGACCTCATAGCTACGCAAGTACGACGTTGCGTTGCTCTCGCTTCTAAAGAAACCATAGTCTCCGATAACAATTATTTGTCACTTCCTAATAAATGTACTTTATCGTCTCTTTCTCTTGGTGATTCAGTGTTAAGGTCAAAGAAGCTCAATAACGCCCTTTGATACGGGCTCAAAAGCTCTGATGTTAAAACTTATTAAAAGTTCTATAAATATTGCTGAAAAACTTGGATTGATTTGTTTTCATCTAGGTATTGCTTAGTCATCCTAAAGTTTTTTTTTAAACATTCATGGAAAGAGGTCTATTTAAGCACGCTTTGTTGGCCCCACGGTTGATCCGACGAGAGCATATATGAGTTACTTTCAAATTAAAAATGCAGTCTCCACATATTTAGGTTTTATTTTTGGTTTGGTTTGGTTTTTCACGGGCTTATCCAACCGCTACAGGGAATGTAATCCCCAGTACTATTAAAATGAAAGGTTATAATTCGTCTATTTATTACCTTTCAATCTTTATATGATGATTGGTATAAGTAATTTATTCCATTTCGTACATGCATTTTGGCCTCACCCGTGCCAAGTTCAGAGTGAAGTTGTACAAAAGAACGCCAATTAAATAAAAAAGGCTTCTGGACGAAGTCTAGCTGTTTTATCCCTCAACCTCGTCGCGAAAGATTCGTGCCATTTTTAACTTAGGCAGCATCCCGAAACTTTTTGATTTAAATATCTTGGAATGCAAAATCGGGCCATGCTAAACCCGGAGGTGTCAACATGCTTGAGCAAAAAAGAATGAGTTTGATCGTTGTAGCGTTAGCAAAAATTGAATTGGTCAAAAGTTGCGCAAAATAGCTCACACCATACGTTTTGCAATCTATGCTCAATCAAAAAATTATAAAGCGAATGTGTTTTGTTATTGAAAGCAGTCCGTAGGTCAGACAAATTTAGGGTTTGGAATACATCATTGGTTGTCCAGAGTTGATAGTACGAAGGAGTTTCGAGTATGGATGAGATTAGACTTACAACTTTATTGAAAACATATTTCAAAAATTGAGCTTGGGGGATGAATCTCAAAAACACAGTTCATTGGAGTGTCCCGAAGGTCCATGATACAGAAGGTCGACTTCAACGGGATACATTGTTTGTATTGACAACAAAAACAAAATCTAACGGAAATCAGTCAAAATTCATTCCCTAGGTTGAGATTTTGAAAAAAGGATAATACTATGCTAAAATTGAAGATCCAGTCCCATCCTCTCTTGATTGCCCCTCGAAGTCCATCGACTTGATAGCAGATCGTAAAGCTTGCTTTTCTCGGGTCCAGTAGAGGCTAAAAAGACACGCAGTGATCGTTTGTCAAGCGTGTCAAAACATCAGATACCGACATGTCTTGTTTCCGTTCCCCTCTCGTTTTACCTTTTTCCATTGAACTGCCAACACTTGCCCACTTATTGTGATTTATTGTAATGTTTTTCTATGCCTTGTCACTTCTCAGTAGACAACCTCTCTCTTGCGTGGAAGCAATATCAATATCTTGTCTCGACCTTTGAGCACCAACATTAGGTTAAGCAATCGTTGTTTTTTTTTCTTCACTCAAAAAGGACTAAAATAAAGAAGGCGCTTGAATCTAAAGCTTACAGTTCCTCCAATGGACTTGGTGATACCAGCATGATTTTCTTCATAACGCTTCAGAAACTTGTCACCATTCAGTAGAGCCTTGAATGAATAGAACTTCAGGCAACCACTTCAACTTTGAACCTGGTTTTAGTAACACTGTTTGCCGTGTTACTCTGTCTTCGAACTCCAAGGAGCATGGCCCGTTTAAACTCAAATTGACTAAAAACATGTTATTTTGGGTAAAAATGCCCTCATTAAAACTGTTTCATGTTCTAGATCTCAAGTTTGATGGAAGGTGTGGCATAGCGTGCCTGGTGTTGAAATGCCGTGCAGGAAGTTAGGGTTCGATCTCTGCTAACGACTCCCTCTTTTGAGTCAAAAGAGAGCGTTGGATTGTCAACGTACAATGTTTATGAAACGTGTGGAATGTGGAACAAACCCAGTTTATAAGTGCTTCATTTGGCATTGTGGGTTAGCTTTAAACGCTTTATTTAGCCTATTGATAGAGTTGACCTTGTTCAAGCAATGGCTTTAAATAGTCCACATCCGGGAAGCTTATTTCACCTCTATCTTTTGCTCGACATGTCTGTTATGCTGGCATCTCTCCATCGAGTTTGAGTTTGAGAGTCAAAGGAACTCGGAAAGTCTGGTTCTTTTACACCTCCTTCATCTTTTGAAACTCGATTAGAAAGATGAAGGCCTCGTGAAAACGTTGCAACGAAAATAATTCCATTTCCACCCAACGAAAGTTCGTTTCCACTCTTTTGTTGACAAAAAGCAAACCCACAAAAAACGTGCAAGTCCAAATCCGTTGTGCTATTTATCATCCAGATCTAACAAGTATTTTTATGAACTTTCGTGCCAAATGCATTCTTCCAAATATCGTCGACTTATTGCGTCTAGTTTGCTTATTCATTTGCTTTGAGCGAAGCCAACGGAGGATAAGAGGCATGTCACCTCCAGTACTACTTTTTAATTACGAGAAAAAAACTATGCAGTGATTTGTTTTGCAACATTTTTGGCAATAACTATTAAAGCACTCCTGACATTTTGAGTCTATTTTTTCAAGAAGCATTTGACCCATTCGTTGGGAGAAAAAAAATGTTCCCATATTTTTGGAAAATGCCATATTTCGATGAATATACATATTTTCATACATGCGTATAGACTTTCCAATTTAAAGTGAGATTGATATAGACTAATAATCATGGTATTGATACATCATACTCCCTGTCTTCCGAATGTTACACGAGTGATCGTTATGAAAGAGCGAATATGACGCAGTGTACCTCAAAAAAGGCAATGTACCAGTCTACCAAATCAATTTTTACGATACCAGATATTGATCCCATTCACCCTGGATTTATGCAACCAGTCCCGATGTTCCTTTGCTAGCCTTGAAATGTAACTCATTCGGGGGTTTTGTTGGAAACGTTTGTGATATCACCCTCTGAATTCATCGTCTGCTCTCCTCGGCCTTTATTCTTTGCTAATGAGTCATTCAAGTAGTCCCGCTTCTTGGACCTTTCAATTTTCAGAACAGAACAAGTTGCTTTATTTAAAAGGGCTCTGAAAGCAATGAATGAACCTTTGTTAGAAGTGAAGCTTCGTAGAAAGTTGCCCTTTGGTTTGGGACCTTTCAGTCAAGAGTTGATTGGTTAAGCACTTTTTTGCCTTCATGAACGAGCCCACTCCATCAAACAGGCAAGTTTGAACGGCAAATGAAGGGTTACAATGCCAACGAAAATGTCCGAGGTGGTGTGACTCACATTGTTCAGATGAAACAAGGTTATTTTTGCACTTAATTTGGGATTACTTCAAACCCGACTGACATGACTGAAGCTCATTGAAAAGGCTGCATTTTTTGTGTTGTTTCAACCAGTAATTCATGTTTGAATTTTGCACAATAGCCTCTGCTTTGAATATGCGAGCGACAGGCTCAATATAATTTTATTTCATGTGGTTTTGAATAATTGTCGACCAAAGCCCATGCATATCTAGTAAACATATCGGTATCGATTTCATGGAACGGAAATCGATTTCCTGCCTTTTTTTCAATCTCCTTCTATTCATTCAATGGTACTAATTCTACTTATTCTTTCAAATACTACAAATTTTTATTCAATACGATGCTTTACGCGCAATATGAAAGAGGCCGGATTCACCCAACCTCGCCACATTTGGGTGGTCTGAGTTTAAATCACAGATCATTTGGTTTGGTCTTAAACATCTTTCAGTCCGTCCACGATCAGTCATATTTCTTAAAACAAGACACATAGCGCCCCTGATCCTCGAGCAGTTCCCGTGTCCTCCCGCCAAAAAAACTAGCAATCATCATCATCAACGACATGAGTGCTGATCAATTCAGCACTCTTCCAGTCGTTGTAATCTGAACCCACATTCCCAATATCAGAGATTGCGCCCCGATTCTATAAATATACTGTGTGTAAGTGTGTGTATGTATGTGCAAGCGTGTCTGTGTGAGCCCAAGCATACCTTGAGTACAGGACATGCACACACCAACACACGCATGCACACACGCATGCACATACAGCATGATGGAATTGAGATGGTTGGAATGGCAGACGCCCTGGAAAAAAGAATCTCCTTTGCTGGTAAATGGAAGGTCGTCTTGCAGCCACCAATCCAGTACTGGTACTCCGAATGTTGTAGTAGGGAGTGGATGGATGAGCGGAGCGGAGCTTGGGCGCGTACCTCCTCAGTAAATGTAATGAAACTCACACGCAGACAGACCTACACACAGATCTCCATGGACAGGCCTCAGTTGTTTTTTGGCCATGTCCCGAGTGGTGGTGGAGCCCCTTTGAGTCATTTGGACTGCTGTTTTGAAACGTGGGGATCACACAACAACTGGTGGCTGATCATTTCTATCTTTACCTACAAAACTGTGGCGAGCCCGCCAAGAAGGTAGGCGATCTATTTTTACTGAATTTAAGTCTTATCAAGTGTTGACACTTACTTCTTTAGTATTGACGTCACATACGCACATGCCAGGGCTTTAGAGCAAAGGAAGAGAGGTAGGAAGAGTAAAGGTAGAGAGAGAAAGAGAAAAAGAAAGAGAATGAGAGAAGGCCGTCGTCATGAGTCAAAAGTAACCTGAAATCCAAGCACGAAAGCCAGTTGTTCTCCACGAGTTAAACCTTTAACATACAAGGACAACTGTTGTTATAATTGGTTCTCTAGCACAATGACTTATTCAGTCACTCTCTCGAAAAAGGTAAGGGAGTAACTTAATGTGTAGAGATAAGGAGCCGTCTACTCTAGAGGCTCTTTTCTTTCGTGTTGACTATATCGATTTAAGACTCTCGATTATTTCGGTGTATGGTGCACAGTCTTGAAATATATTTCGATTCCCTCTAACATTTTCGGACCTCGGAGTGACAACCGATAACTGCTCCGGATTTTAATTCATCCATCAACAACGTATTTTCATAACTAATCCTCTAGATTTTGATCCTCTGTCCTCATATTTCAATTAAAACAATGCAGGCCTTTTTTCTTCACAACTGATAACTTTTGTGTAAATTGGGATCACGATAAGCATAATGATAAAAAAAGACATTTTCACGGCATGTCTCGCAAGGACAATGAGCTGGATCATTCTGGCAAAGAACTTCGGGGATAGGTGCTAGTAAGTAAAGCGAGAGAGAAAAAAGACGTTTTTGAGTTGCAATGCACTCAAGTGTGACAGGCCCAAGGATGTGTGGACGGGATATGGGTGTGTAGTTTGTACTGTACATCTCGTATGTGCAGATTCAAAATGAGCGCTTGTGTGGAGAAGAGTGGATTTGTGATAAACATTTTTGTTTCTCTTAAGGGTGATGCGAATTGATCTTTCTCCCCAGAGATGCTGGAGGAGGATGAAGATGAAATAGGTGCTGTTTGCTAGTCTCAGATCTATCTGTGAATGTCAATTGGCGTACATCCGTGTTCACATCTTAGTTGGTGCCTAGACCGAAAGCGAGCACATATTTAGGACGGCTCTGCACGTGTAACCAGCAACTCCACGAATTTCAAAAGGCAATCAAGCCGAACGTCAAATATCGGAGACCATTATTAGCAATTGGGGTTTTCGATCATGCACTGTCCAATCCAAGCTCTTGTGGTGAATAGAGACCAGAAGGGAAAGTGGGCTCGACGATCATTTATGTAATCGATCCAAGTTGATGTAGTGGCTCACCAGGGGGGCCAAATAGGGTGGGAGGGGTTCAGCTTTCAATGCTTAATGTTAATAGGTCAGGCGTTTAATTGCAAAACTATTCTACTCGTATCCTTTTTAGATTGGAACAACAAAAGCCCTCTCAAACAAAAGAACCTGGTGTTTGAAATTTTACTTTTTAGCCTAGGTTTGGTTGAGTGTCAAGTTTGCCTCTTCCGCGATATTCCGCTCGAACTCTCCCAACCTAGTCAAAAAAAGGCTTGTTGATTAAGAAAAAAATGGTAATATTGGGCTTCATTTGTGCATTTCAGCTTCAAAAGGTGCTCCGCTTACCCCATCTATCGGACTCTAGGAAAATGGGCTGTGCCAACGGGAAATCTGCCCTCACAGAGGACGACCTAGAATTCATTGCCACCCACACGGCCGTCACTCGCGAAGAGGTGGACGCTCAGTACGAAAGTTTCCTCCGGAAGCATCCGGACGGGCAAATTTCGCGGAAGGAGTTCAGTGCTCTGATGCGTCAATGCTATCCCAATGCGGACACGGACAAGCTGGAAAAGCACATCTTCCGGATGTACGACTCCAATCAAGACGGCTTCATCGACTTCCGCGAGTTCATGATCGTCCTGTACATCATGTCGAGTGGCAGCCCGGAGGAGAACCTCCACCAGATCTTTAAAGTGTTTGATATTAACAACGATGGAGCCATCAGCATGCGTGAGCTCAAACGTATCGTTAAGGACCTGTTTCATTTGCTCTCGCCCGAGGACAATCCGGAGCAGGCCAGCAAGAGTGCCATGGCCAGTATGGCCTTCAAGGAGATGGACACGAACTCGGATGGGAAGGTCACTCGGGAGGAATTTGTCAAGGCCATCATGGGCCAAGAGAAGTTCAGCTCCAAACTTGCCCTCAAGATTGTGGACGTGTTCATAACGGAATAATATATATCGCTCCATTTCTCGCCTATTTGACTTGCCACCTCCAGATCCTGTTAGCTTCTTCGGCACGCCCCCTCCCCCACTGTTCCCCCCCCACCCACCCACCGCATCTTTGTCAATGAAATAGTTGAAAGAATCTCTCTACTTACATTCGGGTCCATCTTGGATCAAGCAAAGTCGAAGAAGAGAATGGATTGGTCTGAAGGAAACAAGAGAACGAGTTGGAAACCGTTTGTTCCGTCACATGTGCCACAAGAAAGTATTAATTAGCAATAAACAATCACAAATGACGCCACATAACCAAATGCAAAAGATCTATGGTCAATATCTACCTGCGAAACTGAAGGCAGTGGATGGTAAAGAGAGAGGGAGAGAGAGAGAGCAAGGGAGAGAGAAGGTGGCTGTCCTGACGGTCGGTTGTGTAATTGTGGGTCGCACTATCACATCGAGCCCATGGTTCACTTCTCACTGATTTCCCCCCCTTCAAGAGCCACTTTGCGAGTGATGTGAGGAACACTCCAAGAAATGTGGACTGTCCGTCTCGACATCCACAGTTCGGTCCCACTCGTACCCTAGCCACACGTAAACTGCTCTAGGACCCGTTCCAACTCCCACCTAAGCTACTCGAACTCTCGCAAGCTTGGGCACATGTGGGGAACCTGGAGGAACCTGGAGGAACCTGGAGGAACTTGAACGAACCTGGAGGAGGGGGGAGGCAATTGCGAGGGAACGAGGAGGGAAAGTTCAGTTCATTATTGGCACAGAATGTGTTGGAGACTTTATGCCTTTGCAGGGAAACACGCGAGGAGGGACATGTTTAGGTACTCATCTCGTGGCCTGACGACTGCAGCATGACAGGAAAGTTCCGTTCGCCCGATTTATGGAATATAAATTTTGTATTTGTTCTTTAGGATCCAAATTTGTTAAGGGTTTGTAACCCCATGACGTCATCGTTGATGAACATTGTTTGAACAGTTCTTTTGAATGTTGGCGAAAGAAATTGCTTGAGAGATATGATGATTTATGGGAAACCCAGTTAATTGTAAGTTACGCTTGCTTGGAATATATAAGTGATGTTGTGACTATTACGTCAGCTTAGGCCGAGGCTCCAGGTCACTTGCCCTAATCGTAAAACTATCACTTGGACTAATTGTTTTATTGGCTAATCTTTAAACACCGCTTAACATTGTAAATAATGTATTGACTCATGAAGTTATTAGAGATGTTTGAGCCAGTTCTTTTATTTCGCATTGCACAAGACTTTGGGAACAGGTTGCAAGAATATATTTGGTGTGATCTCCTGATCTGGAGGACAATGTCCCAGGATAATCCAATCGGTTTGATCCATCTTCAGTTTTTGACTCTCAAAAATCTCTTCTCAAAAAAATCTGGAAACAAGTTGGGATTCCTCATTTGAAAGGGAGGAATTTCGTCCCGAAGTTGACGCCTGCTTTTGCATGAGAGACAATCTTTGTCGCCTCGCCAAAAATACATTGGGAAAAGCCAGGATTCGTCCAGCTCAACCCCTGCAGCAAGTAGCACGGTACACATTCACATCCACGTTCCCCGCCGTTCCACGCGTGTTCTCTCAATTCCATTCACTCAAACGCTCACTTGCATGCACTCATTGTCCTATCCTGACCCTTATTAGGTCGGTCAGGCCTCCCCTGCATCACGGCCGTGGTAGGTCACTGTGAAAATTTTAAAGGTACAAGTGAGCTCCACCCTGGACATGAGCACTGACCTAAAATAGGCAAGAAGCCTCATTCTCGGAAATGGCCATCTGATCATGTTTCCAGACTCTAAAAACCCTTCAGAACCTGCATGCTATATTTTTATTTTCGTTTCTGTATTGCACAAGTGAGAAGTAGGAAAGTAAACACAATTTCTTCCACAAGATGAATATTTCCAAGATTTCATCTTCCATTTAAGAGTGGGTTAACGACCATCATATACCGACACTCAAGATACTTGCATGGTATAGTCTGTAACTTTTAAACTCAAGTTCATTAGCATATTTAAAGGGTTTGGAAGATCAATTAATTTGCTCAAGACACCAGAATGTTTGCCACAAGTTGACCAATCATGATGGCCCTTGTCAACAAGGTTACCTACAACTATTTTGCTAGATTACAAATAGTTGCCATCTTCTTCTCGTCAACGAAAGCTTCAATTCAACAGCTGACATGAGAAGTAGAAACCGAACCCCTACTTTAGAGGTCAGTGACGCCATGTAGGAAGGTTTTTTCTACTCGCTTCTCTTGGTCAAACTCAGGTTTTCGGTCAGTGTTCAAAAGTATCCTGTCAGCTAAGTCGGACTTTGCCTGAAAGCACTGGATCTACTAACTTTCGGCTCGAAGGTCCGTTCAACTACTCTCTCGTACTGACTCTATCATAGTAATATCCTTCCTTTTTTTGACCCGCCGAGGAATCGTGATGTACCGTATAAACACATTTTGAATTGCCAGACGTTAATCTTGACGAGTGAGTGAGTGTTGTGATCGCTCAATGATTCGAGGATCCGGGAATGACTGGAATCTTGGCCTGCCAATTGAAATTATCCTTGTCTAATAATTCGTCCTCCAGAGAATCCAGCAATCATGTCATTTACTTTGCACCGGGGACATCTGTTTATTTGTCTTGTATGGAGGATTTCGTGTTTTCTGGAGATTGGCACCCACCCACTCACTCTCTCACACACTTTTTGAGTAGCTCGAATTATGAAATTAAGGCGTCTCTCTCTGTTCCCTCTGTTTTCCAGCGTTATTCCCCCTCGTTGCAATTCATCCAGGGATCGTCTTGAACTCTTGGGAGATTGCCAAGTCATCCTCCTGCAATGTCGTTAAGTGTAAGAGCTTTCAGATTTGCTTTTTTTGCTTGAAAGCACGTTCTTGGTGACCTTATCCATGATTATCAGAGGGCCTTAGTCAAATGTTGATTTTAACCCCGAGAGAGACCGAACACACGTGGATTTGTGACGTCCATAGATTTGACTCCCACCTATGATGATGATGAATGTCCTTTGAGATCCACAGATCTAATCATGAGGTTAATCGTAGGACAACATTCATAATGATGGCTGGGGATATTCTTAAAAGCCTTATTTTTAAACGCCACTAAGCGAGGTAGGGATTATCCCTACTCTTGTTTTCCGTCTTCTTCCGAACAGATGAACCAGACGTGAGTAAGTCAATTGACAAAAATGGGCGAAAAGCTAATTGGTACGAAAATGCCAAACGGCACAAAACGAACAATTTTAACAACGAATCGAGTCCATGGATTTTGAAGTCAAAACTGAATTCTGAAAATTTTGAAGGCAGTCTAAATTTTGTTTCAAGATTTTGTTGAAGATTTAGATGTTAAGATCGAATTTAAAAGAAATTTCATAATAACGCTGGTACTCAAAGCGCAATAATATCAACCCTAAGACCATTTTGATAAACAAACAAACAAAAAGTTTCGCTTTTGATAATTAGTATCCATTAGCTCTTTTTATCTGTATCGGTATTAGGATACGTAATGCTTGATAGCCGGATGTATGGTCTACTAATGTCAACCTGGTGCCCCAAATAACACTGTAATTTAAAACCCCGAGCCAAATATAGCTAAAAGCACTTACTTAAGGACCTGTTAGACAAATTGACCTTGATGTAAGTAAGACGAGCTTTTTCGTACCCTAAACGCAACGACTCATTCCTATTAAGGAAATTTCAATTTACGCCCCTATTTGAGGAAGAAATCAAATATTGAAATAGAGTTGCACTGTGGACATTTCCCATTGGTATAAACCGTATAAACCCACAAACCATTTTCAATTGCTAAATAAACATCGACCATTGCTTACCAACGACCCCGTCCATCGCATGTCGGGGTCCATAAGGTTCTGGTTTAAATGCGTTGCCTAAAAATATCCCAGTAATGCGATTGGGGAAATTAAGTTGCGAGGACAAGGGAAAATAGGTTTATTGCTTGTCAGAGCTAGATAGCTAGGGGAAAAAGTGGAGCTAGATAGACAGAGATGGATAGACAGATAGAGAGATAGAGAGATACAAAGGTCGAATGTATGTTGTCTTCCATTCATATTGGTTGGACTTCGTTAAGCGATATTGGATCTTTCTTGATAAATTTGAGTGACGCGCTCCTTTCTTCGACCTTGCTTGCTGGCCTTGGTGTGCTCGATTCGAGAGCCAGAAAGCCTTCGGATGGTTTCGCCCCGGCTGTTACACCCGTACCAGACCCCTGGAAATAGGATCAATCCGATTACAAACATTGCTCGGATCACTTCTACAGCACCGCTCTACATAAAGTGATTTATGAACCATAGAAGGATCAACATATATTTGGTTTGGTTTTCTTGGGGTGCGCACTATGGAAACCGTGTTGGAAAGAGTTGTCATGTCTAAAACGGTGAGCACACACACACACACACACACTATTAAGGACATGTGAGCGCATTCAATGACAAAGAATTGATTATAGTCAGTGTTTATTTTGGCGTTCTTTATGAATAAGGGTTTGAAGTTGCTTATGGCTATTCATGCGCAAATGTATTATGCGGATATTAGACTATGTTGATTGAATATTTATGAATACAGAGCGGAATGATCTTTTTTAAACATCTAAAAACAACTTGAGGAAGAAAAAAAAGTATCAGATTTATTTCTGATGAAAAAAAAAATATTGGTTACAAGTTGGTGCTCATTCTTGCGGACTTCCTTACCGCTATTAGGCCTCTAGGATCCCCAGCAATTCAAGACAAAAATATTTTTTTTACTTAACTTAATATTCATAAGATATCTGATCCACCAACGAATTAGAGCTGTGGCAGCCCTTGAATGTAGGGCTGATCAGGTATTTTGATCACAAAATTGTCTAAGCCTAACTTAAATCCCACTTCAGGATCAACACTTAAACACTCCCTACAAATATGTGATAGAGAGGAGCAAATTGTACAATGGAGGAGCCCGAGAAAGAGGAAAGGTGGACTTAATTGTTCTAACTAGCTGGGGTTTTCGAGGGCTTGAACGTGCTCTCAAAATGCACAATAAGCCTCTACGGTCACTAGAATTGACCCTAAATCCTGGGTTGGGACAAAGCTCATGAATGCTTTTGAAAACGTACAATATCAGATACCTTTCGTACCTTCTCTGAATACTGTACAATCCCAACCTTTCTAACCTCTCCCAATACGAAAGCTCTCTCATATCTTCAATGTTCCTTGTAAAACATCTTTGGACCTGCTGGAGCTTTTGCAAACCTGCTGGAGCTTTTGCAAACCTGCTGAGCTAATTGGAGCCCAAATGGGCGAGGCATATTCGTGGCTGGGCGATCGACTTGTACAGAGCTGCTATGGTGTTTTGTCCCAAACATTCTGCGTCTTTGAGGTTTTTTGAGAAATAAATCAAATTTTGAACACTTGGACACCAAATTCATTTGAAATGCGAATTTAAAAAAAAAAACCGCAAATATTTGCAAAGAAACTCTTCATGTTTTTGCCCTCAATAATGTGGGCATAAAAATTAGTAAATTGGAGAAAAGATGACATATCAGTAGAAGATTCTCTCATTAGCTTCTTTTTTTCGGGATTCTTTGCACAAATGAATAAGTTGATTTCGACAATCTGAAAAGGTCAGAGAATATATGGGTAGAGAATGTGCAGACTTCAAATGAGAAATGGTTTGGTATCAATTTGTGATTGTTAACAATTTATCAAGTGATCCTTTATTTCATGTTAAGTTTTTGTCTTGAAGCACTGGAGGATAGAAAATGTTCTGCCTCTGAAAAAAGCTACCCAACCCTCCTTTGGAAAATAGATGGTCAAAAGTTTGTTCTCAAAACTAAATTACTATTCCGCTCTCTATTCATGACTTTAAAATGCTTTCTATCATCTGGGACAACCCTTGTCAAGCCTGGAATAAAGATTTAATGCGTAAAGTAGTCGTGGTTTTGTGACTTAGAATTGTCAGCATTGGACATTTTATGTCTCAAACCAGCATGCAGTTTAAAGTCCAAAGACTATCTTTTAGTCAAAGTTTAGCTAATCGGTGCACTCTACTGAAATGGTATTCTATAATAGGGTTCATCAGACCAATAGATAAGCACCTTTGATTGGAATTGAGGCAATGTCACTCTAGGTTTTCCAAAACAAGAGAATGGAAAACTTTTTGCATTGATTGGTAGCTGTTTGGCTCTAGATGAGGATCTTACAAAGCCCTTTTACTGGTGTTAATTGAATTGGACATCTACAAGATATTGTTTGCAAAAGTGTTTTCAACAGTGCATGCATTGTCCATGCAGAGAACGCATTCCAGTCAAACAGAACAAGAGGTTCCGTGGAACCTGGTCAAACACTTGCGTCATTGGATTATTCAAATGAGCGAGCACAAGACACAAGAGTGAGCAAGAAACACCCCACACCAAATTGGAAGGCTTCACTTTTCAAATGAAGCGCTCTAAACCAGACACATGTTCAAGAATGATTGGACTGGCCAATTCGTTTGAACCAGGGTACCTTGATCAGTTTTTTCCAATCCCCGGCAGCTATTTATGCAATGAGTGGTACATCAGTTATCGTCCACGTGTACCCTCTAAACGGCATTGTGAGGGAAGTTCAATTGCCAAGTACCTAACTTTAACCTACCTGCTATGCAGGATTTCCTTCTAGCATCCAACAAATCTGAAATGTAGATGGGAGCTCATTCAAAATGGTGTTCTGAATGCTTGTCTTAGAGAAGTGAGGAAACAATTGTAATTGAACGTTACCCAACCTCTCTTGGCTTCCTCCCAAGACGCCTTCTTCCTTTTGATATCGATCTCCTCCTCGATTTTGGCCTTCTCATAAAATTTGTTGAAATTGTTGACAATGATGGGGATTGGCAACGATATACACAACACTCCACAAATGGCACAGGCTACGAATTTTTAGAAGAAAAAAACAAAACATTTATGCTTCATTTAGAATAGCAGGATCTGAACCAAAACATGCCTCGTTTTGGTCGATTCCACCCCACTAACAACTTTTCCCTGTACATCTTATAATAGCATGAAATGAATAGTCCATGCATTTGACACGGACTTAGAAAAAATGGGGAGGAAACTTAAAAAATAACAATTACTTTCCTTTTTTAAAGGTCTTTTTTAAAGGAACGGCTAAAACCCGCCTTCCGTTTCCGTTACTTTGTAACGCGTTACAGGTAACGTCACTCAAGCCATGCCAGTTTGCCAACTCTTAAGGGTTACCAGATGATTTGATTGTGATAGAAACAACACAAGATCTGGACCAGACCTTGAGCGCTCTGGAATTTGACTGTTTTGGTGGACACCTAGCAACACAGTAGGAGCACAGATCTGTGAGTAGGAGTCGATCGCCGGCACCCTGTTGCCAGGGTAGTAGCGATGGGACCAAATCAAATTTCAAATTCAAGGTCGTCAGAAAAGGTGGAAAGTGAAAGCACTACAGAAAAAACTTAAGTTTGCGCAAAAGCAAGCCGTGTTGGACGGAAAAAAATTACAATAAAAACCGGGTTACTTTTTAAGGCTAACCAATAGGTTTCAGACATTCCACGAGTATTGTCATAGGTCAGTGAATATGTCAGTTGATAGCAATGGTCGCAATCTCCCGTGATTGTTAATTTGCTACCCATCAGTTCAGACTATCAAAATGTGTCGAAAATAATTTAAAGCAATGTATAAAATAGCTTGGTGAGAGTGTTGCTTCTCTTCCAAGAGCTCACTGGTCAATTGGTTTACTCTCCATCAAACGTGAGTACAGCTGTACTTGAGTTTAATATGTAGACCTGTCCATCAACACGCCATACCATTGTTCACCCCATAATCCATTAATCCAGTAACCCCATGTGATTTTAATTTTGTTTAAGCAAATTGTCATTGAAGGGGACACCTGACCACATCAAAACATCCCTTAGGAGTATTTTACTTCAATCATATTATATAACAGTAATATTTTTCGAGGCTTTTATCATAATTATGATTAGGTTTAAATGTTAATTTGCTTATCCGATGTAATCTTCCTTACACCTAGACTGGTCGACTGGTCAAGCTTCGTAGAACTAGGTTGTCAGTGCAGAAATTGACTTTAAAAAAGGAAAAGTTAAGACTACAGCTTTCAGTCACTTACCTGATCCAACCAGCTTTCCAAACCAAGTTGTTGGATAAATGTCACCGTACCCAACTGACGTCATTGTAATGATTGCCCAATAGAGTGCCTACAAGGAATACTTAGATATAAATCTCGTTTTCCAAAACGCGACCATTCTCTCAATTCACCGTGGAAATTAGCCACATCTCTACTGCATTACTGCGTTACTGCATGGTCTTTTACATTACGAAAATACTTAATTTGTGTAAACTGTCATTTCTGCCATTTCATAGACTTACTTGTGGCATTGATATGAATGCTGTTCCCTCTTCATTCTTTTCTGACACGTATGCTAATCCCGAGAAAATGAGCATACCCATGATGACCACCAACATGAGCAATCCCAACTCTTTATAACTAGACGAATAAACCAAAGAAGAGCACTTCAAATTACATTTGATCGTAAAAAAACACTTGATCCTTACCTGTTCTTGAGGGTGAACCCTAGGGTTTGGAGTCCCGTGATGTGTCTGGCCAATTTGAAGATCCGAAGGATCCTCATGATTCGAAAGATCTGAGCAATGCGCATCATTTCATCTTGGTAGCTGTTGGCATCGATCTCCGAACTAAAAGATTATCGTTACACATATGTTATCGCTGCAGTGAAATCGACGATTTTTGTTTTCTCCGCTAGAGGCGCCATGAGATTTCCCGTGTTTTCAAAAGTCAGGGATCCATTTTTTATAAGAGCAAAGCCAAATACTTACATAGCTTTGCACTTTGGTTTTAAATCTTATAGTTAGTTCGAACTTCTGTCGAGTTTTGCTACCACGAAGATGCAAACTTGTAACACAATCCTTAAGACAAGTCTCATAAATGGTTTATTACCTATCACCAGTGTTTTTATTGATGACTGACAACCCAAGAGAAAGAAAATAGGGTAGAACTCCCAATAGATCGATGACGTTCATCCCAACTTTGGCAAATCGTAGCTTGTGAGGGGCTGCAATGAACCGGACCACATACTCAAAGGAGAACCACCCCACAAAAATGGCCTCAGCCACTGCGAATATGAAATGCTCCTCGTCACCGGGGGAATCTTTCTGTAAGGCACCATAAATTAGATTCAACCATAAAGTGCCTAACTTATATGTATAGGTGGTGCTTTCTCATTCAGATCTTCAGGGTGTGTTTTACATTGAAAGCCATGAGAAAAAAAACAGAAGGTGAACAAAACGAAAAGAAAAGCAATCCTTCACAATGCAAAACTCAAGGTCCTGTCCAGATTATAAAAGCAATCCTTCACAATGCAAAACTCAAGGTCCTGTCCAGATTATTCCATTCAAAGAAATGCGTATGGTGGGATGGTCTTTGGTACAAAGCAACAATACCCTTACATTGGTTGACGGATCCTGTCGTCAAGATTTAATGAGCTTGGTTCTCAGTCATGTCTAATATCTTTTTACATATTCTTAATATTTTCAAGGTTCGATACGAAATACCCTGTTCTAAAAAAAACAACAATAGCACCACTAACTTTTTGGGCAGTCCAAAAGGTATCAATTTAACAATGTCCATAATGACTTTAATGGTAAAAAATCAAAATCGAGGTGCAAACGTCGGGTTTCTACTTTTTGGAGCGAGATCATCTCCAAACCAAATGGCACCCAAAACATTGACCTTCTTGGTGACTGTCCTCTGAACTTTCTCCAGCCTCTCAATGCCACCGCGATTCGGTGAAGATCGCACTTGAGCCAAAAAACCCAAAGGGGGCCTCAGATGCAGTTTGTAGAGCTCCATGAAAATGCTCCGCTCGCGTTCAAAAAGTGACGTTTAAACATCCCCAGCCTCTGATTGGACTGTGAGAGAAATGAGACTCACGAGATTTCTGAGATTTTTTTGACTCCCTAGCGGCTGCCTGGTGTGTGTGATGGGGATCGGCTTTGAACACATTTAATTACGTGATTCTCAAAATCAAGTTCCGAATTCAGGGAGCCAGTGAGGTGATGGCTCGTTTGTCTGCTTTGGTTAATCAGCCCGACACCCTGCTGCCCAACTACCAAAATGTGTTCATGAAACAGTCTCAAGTGGCTTGGTTGGAGCAGGGACTTAGTAAGTCCTTGGTTGGAGTGACTTTTCTCTGACAAGCCCTCTAGCAGAAACCAATCCAATGACCTTCAAAGTCTTGTTCAAGATTCACGGTTCAAGAATCCGTATTGTTGGCGACTGATTGGAAGACCTTGACATCGGCGAATTTCATGAAACTGGATCAAAGTCTTGTTTCAAGGCCATTAATAAAAATTAGAAACAAAAGCGGACCGATCGCACTCCTTTGTGGCACTCCCGAAGTCACAGCGCCTAATTCGATTTATGTCTGTGATATTTACTTCCACTTCTGTGGAACGTTCAAGATCTAGGTTAACTTAGGTTAATTGTTGCCTTGACACAGTACTGTTGTTTTTACTTAATTTTTTTTTGCACAAACATTGAAGATTTTGTTGCTTATACCATTGGCTAATGAAATAACTTTATTTGGGGTATCTTTTATCAAGTTGAATTGTCTTTCCAGAGCACCTCTGATAATAACTTGGAGTGAATGGACAGGAAAATATGAAAGGTATAACAAATCGAGCTAACAAAGGGATAAATCAAAACTCTTTTAGGTAGATAAACATACTTTCACCTGAAACATTGGCAAAGTAGAGATGATGAGAGAGAATGTTGAAGCCACCACGAACAAGCAGGATATCACTGCTACAACCTAAGATTTGGCGTAAAAAAGAAAAATCATTGATTAATTTTGAACAAGATTTGAAGTATTTAATCCCATATATTCGTTGATTGTGCAAAAACATCAACATAACGGTGCGGGTTCGACTCCTTATTAAATCATACACTTCTCAAAATATTTAATCACATGGAAGTAATGTATGAGTTTATACATTTGTATGTATTGTTAAACGGCTTCGTTTTTTGCCATAACCATTTGTTTTAGTTTCGTGACATAAATATATAGCACCCTAAAAGGCTGGGATTGCATATCGAAGTAATCTTTTTGCCTCCCTGAAGTTTACCCCGTTTACCCCCAATAAATGTCCATCTTGTGGACAGGTTTTAAGAATACGTGCGGCTGTACACTACGATGGAGAACCATGATTGAATCCAGTTTCGGGCTTGAAGTAGGACTAGTGCTGGGGTGATTCCAGACTCAAGTCTTTCACTCGATTTTGGAGGAATTGCCCGGACTCGAGTCCTTTCTAAAAGACTGAAGTACGGATTTATTAAAAAAAGAAACAAAAAACCATGTCATTCTTTGATTTTAAATTTCGCAGTATGAGTCTTTTTGTTCCACTTGAGTACAGTGAAAGACTAGAGTTCTCTGCTGGACTCGCCCCAGCACTAGTCCCACTTCAATCCTGGTTTTCCATCGTAGTGTAAAGCCGCCCTAAAATAAGTTTAATGGATCGACTTACTTTTGCTGCTGGTGAGGAATTCGGATTTTCAAAGAGGTTCCAGAGTCGCTTCTGGAAATTGGCGTACATTCCCTCACCAAACTGATCATCCATGTCCTCTTCCATCCTCATGGAAACTGGCAATAACCTGTCACAGAGCAAGTGATTGATTGACTTTTTTCTGGGAAGTGCGTTTCAAGCATAACTAATTATTCGTTTTTTGAAAGGGGGCCTTTGATTGGTATTCACTTGAAATCTCACTCCAATGGTATCTGTAACTCACAAGCGGAAGATTTGTTCAAGGGTAAGAAAATGATTTATTTTACAAAGAGTTTAATTTGGTGAAAATATTTATGAGCTCGATATGGCGATTCCTTAAAAGTTTGCAGTTTTTATCATGCGTCTATTGATAAAAGTATGGAAATGTGCAATTAGTAGTAGCATTAATTTCGCCACTCTGGCAAATCTATTCCTTCTCAAACTTGACTTATCATGATACAAATTAATTGTAATTGTAATAAGAGTTCTAATTTACGTACATATCAATACACATCCGGGAGTTTTAGTGCTCTAACATTTTTCTTCTCCCTTCAAAACCGTAAAACCAAACTTGAGAGCTCATCTCACAGAAACAATATATTCAAACGACACTTTAGCTCAACTTTCACAGGATGAACTGTGAGCATTTTTCAGAATATAAGTAACTGAAGACCAAAGGTTAACAAAAAAAGCCTTTATCCATAGCCAGCAAAATTTAAATACCCTCACCATCGAGCTCTGTAATAGGTGTGTTGGCAACATGGTTCCAGATGGAGATCGCAGAGTCCCCAATATTCCAATTCTTCACAGAAGTCTTGGACGCATACCTAATGGAAGGATACAAAGCGTAGGTGTACTAAGACAAATTACTTTTCTTTACGTGCTTAAAACATACCCCTTGAGATAAATGGAGTTTCCCTGTTCGGTATAAGCCCAAAACTGCATCGAAGTTCCTCGGAGATCGGTCGAAGTAATATTCCCGGCGAGGGTACGAGAAATCATCACAGAGCTCGCGAATTCCTGCAAGAAGTCACGACCACTTGAATACGACATTCCAATTTTCAATCCTCTGGCTCCTTAATCGAATGTGGAGACGACCTTAAAAAAGGCATTAGTGCCAGTTTTTACCGCGACATTAGTCATTGGATGCCATTAACAGCACAATTAGGTGCAGCAGATTGGCTATAATGCCCGATTCTCAAATGGCTCTCCAAGAGTTTGCATTGGTGCTAAAAAGGAGGAATTCAATTTCAAACCCAACCATTCTCATAAATCAAGACATGTTCATTTCAAAATGAGCCTAAGTATTGTGACCTCTTTTTGGGATCATGTCATCAACATTTTTCTAATATTCAATCGTATCTTTTTGGTTTTCAAAATCCCCAGTGTGCTTGCGATTCATTTCATTGTTTGCTTTAGAGATCTAAAGAGACCATTGACGCATGAATCTTTTTCTTTTTTTCAAATGATGAATCATAAAACGGAAAGCTGTAATGATGACTGAACGGCCTAGCAGAAGTGTATTAATAGTAAATAAATATTTGATACTTGATTTCTATGAATATGTCAGAATTATCATCAGGGTCTCATATTACACATCGTGCCTCGTTTAAGTACAATCATATTTGGACGAGAAACAAAAGCAAAATGTCATCAATCAGTTAACTGACGCTCTTTTTTTTCAAGTTTGACTTGATTCATCACTCATACCAATTCATTTAGTGAATGTGGTAAAACAAATGGTTTTCGACCCATTCCTGTCTTTCTGGACCTCTTCATATTTCAATGCCGCATCTGATTTTAGATTTTATTTCTTTAGGCGAGACCAATTAATGTTCACCTGATTGATACTTAACCGATTGACCCAAAATGGTCGTCAAAACAAAGCAGATTGTACTTACTAAACTTTGAAATCAGCATGATTACAACGCATATGAATCAGTCACCTTTCTCTGTAGATCGCTATGTAACAATACCAAAGGTTAAACAAGAAACATTTGTATTCAAAAGCAAGATCCAACACTTGTGCTTCCTTTTTTTGCAACGGTGAGGGTAACTACTTCTATCTTTTGTCAGGTTACAGCATAGTAAGTTCTGAATAATTCACACCATTTAGTTAAGAATAGTATCGACTCGCATTCCTGGAAATCTAATTCAGCCAACAGCACCGCCCGCGCATTACCTACCCCTAAGATTGGGGCATGCGCGCAGTCGGCCTAATCGGCTGGTGGGGAACTTGTCCAAAGTGTCCCAACGGACGTCATGCCGCTTTCCACCCACATTGATAGTGATAAAGACCTAAACAAAGACACAAAAAGTGTGGATTGAACGCATTCGTTTGGCCGCAATCAATGGCCAATATCGTGATGACTCACTTGGTTTTTGGTTGGGTTCGCGTCGCTGGAATCCTTTTCCGTCTCGGGGTAAATGCTCTTGGCAAATCTGGACGGGATCGAGTTCCGCCTCGAGGATTGGTCGGGTTTATTGGGCGGAGTATTGTGCCAACCGGGTTCGTCGTCTAAATCATCGAAATTGTGCGTGGAACTCAGGAATTTTACCGATTGGCGACGGGGATCATCAGCTGCCAAAGGAAAGGAAGAATAATGTCCCTTGGATGCACTCTAGTACAACGAGTGCACGCCAGGCAACCAAGTAACGGTATTCCATTTTGGTTGTTGCAGTCAGTTCCCCTTGTTCCAATTGGGCCTCGAGTTCCCTCGAAATTGATCCTTATCAAATTAGGGGAGTTGATGAAGCAGTCAAGATTTCATCAACGCCTTTATGAAACCCAGGTTCCAACCGGAATTCCCGTGTAAAAGATTGGAGTCGTTTTTGAACACCTAAGGACGTTTCTTTTTGAAAACAGATAACAATTAAAGAGGATATAAATCGTCTTAATAGTTTGACCGCTTTGGTCACAATCTAGTTCTCATAACGAGTCTTTGACCAATGCTGATTAGCACATGAAAGGGAGCTAGTGGTGCAACTAAATATAGATATTAAAAAAACCTCAACATACCTAATGGAACCACCAAAATTGGTTATAAATAATGGTTTAAGACTGATGCTCTTGCTCCCTTTGTTGAGCAAATGAAAATGATCAATTTATCAAAAACACAATTTGTATTGGTGAGTAAAAGCTTGGTTGCTTCTGAAATCTTAGTTTTTGATTGATATTATGACGAGGAAACGGATTCGATATTATTCCATGCCAGTGGAAAGTGGCAAACAGAAATAATTACATATTTGCGCGACCCTGCATCGGCCAGAAACGAATAACGATTCACTGTGGAAAATCAGCTGGACTCACCCTGTTTTGTCTGGACCGCGTCCTCCTCATTGGAATTGCCCAGGGTGACTGAGGCTGCCCTCACCATTACATTTCCATTGGACGGTTGGGGAGGATCCACCTTTTTGAGATCCATTGGATAGGTCTTTGAATTGCTGGAGATGAGATGCTGTGGTTGTTGTTGTTTGTTGGTGGAACATGGGGACGATAAGAGCAAGTTCTGCAACAAAGCGAGGCCTTCATTCGACACTGAAATTAGCTTGGGTACCTGTGTGGCAGTCCCTCTAATTAGGGAATCGATGTAATCAAGAGCAAGCGAAAGGTTACAATCAAGTATTTCTGACAGGTTAGACCCTGTGTACTGCGTCAATGAGTGGAACCAAGATGAGACTTTCTAGGAGACAAAGGGTTATTGGGTTTCTTTGTTAATATCTCATTTGAAGATTCGAGGGGTATAAAATGAATTTATTTATTTTTTGCTTGTTTTTTTCACGGGCTTTTCTAACCGCTACAGGGAATGCAATCCCCAGTACTGTTAAAATGAAGGCTTATGTTTCGTCTAGTTGTTAACTTTCAATCTTTATATGAGTTTTGGTCTACCAACGAGTTTGAGTTGGCAGACCGAGTTAGTTCATGAATGTAGGGTTGATCTGGAATGCTACTTTAGAATTTGAAACGTATTTTAACCGTTTTATTCTGTTCATCCTTGCATCAGCTTCAAATAGCCATTTCTTGCCTATGTTTAGTGTTTTTTACATTGTGTATTAGGTATGTGAAGAGCCAAATTAAATAGAGCGCTCTGACTTCTCATCTCAACTCATTTTGGTTCAATAAAAACCTGTCCCATATGAAGAAACCAAAAATACCGTCATTGTGCTCTTCTGGGAAAAAGTTAGATGGTCTGAAACTCTGGTAGTAAAATTCAGTTCAACTTGCAGCACCTAATTTGTTTTTAGGACATATGGTTGGAAAGTTATGTACTTGCTGAATAATGAATCTCTTCTCGTGTAGAGTTTAATGCAAAACGTGATTGATTCTCGATTTCCTGCCCCAAATGCTTATTACGAAAATAGTTTTGTACATGATAATCGATAAATATCTTCAAAGTATTGGTGTTAAGAATTATGATATCCTCAGAATTGGAATTTTCGCCTAGGCGAAATCTTTCCAGCTTTTGAGAAATAATCAAACTCGTTTTGTATATAATTCTTACTTCTTTGTCGCATATTCTGCCCTCCTTGAAATTGCTCTTTAATTACTGATTTTGAATGGTGTTGCTTTCTGCATTGGGCATGATTTCTGCTTGCTTTTCCAAGATAGTGCTTAAATGTTCAATTGATTGACAGGCAACATTTGAGAACCTTTTTAGAGCATGACAAGGGAGGAATCGAAGCCCACAAAAACATCGCCAAAAACCATGTGATTAAACCTGTTAAGGTCTTTGATATCACGATAGATGAACGAGATATATCCAAAGTACTTGAAAACAATACATATATTAAATTTTGTCTTGTTTTGAAGATGAGATCATTTGCCCTACTACTACTGCTACTCTTTTTTTTATTGTGACAAATTTGTCACTGGACAAGGTATTTGTAAATTTTCAGGCTTGCAACATGGCATTTGTTTCCTACTAACCAGGCATATCAGGTTTATGTTGGGCCAAGGATGCCTGTAGCAGGAGGATTGGACGTGACAATTGGCGAAGCTATTGGTCAGTTTGTGACAAAAATATTTCTGTCCTTCAAAAGGTACAAGGAATGCTGCGACAAATACGCTTTGAACTAATGATAAATAGTTCTTTCTTTAAAAAAGTTTTGACAAATCTTACTTAACATGAACTTATCGCAAGTTTTTTGATTGATGCAATGAAGAGGTCAGAGTTTTAGTAGTAAATATTTAGGAATATGATAAAAAGGTATGAGTTTCGTCCTCAAATGATAATTCCTTGCAGTCTGTTTCCATTGATGCATTCATCAATCAAAAAGCTTTGACAAAAAGAAAAATCTGCCTAGCTCTGCCAATGACCACTCCTGTACGTTGTTAAAGGTCTCTTTGGTTGAACTTACCAACCGATGAAGTTGGTCCCTTCAAGGCAAGCCTTAAAATCTAAGTTTGTGAAGGAAGTAAAGACTATATTTTCACGAGTATTCTGACCGTTAGCTCTAAAAAACATCCATGAGCTTTGTCCCAACCCAGGATTTAGTATTGACCGTAGAGGCTTAATGTGCGTTTTGAGAGCACCCTCAAGCCCTCGAAAACCCCAGGCTAGTTAGAATAATGAAGTCCAACTCTCTTCTTTTTCGGTTCCTTCATTGTACAATTTACTGCCTTGAAACATTCGTAGGGCTTTTGTAGGCGGTGATCCAGTAGCAGGATTTAAATCAGACTTGGACAAGTTTTTGACTAAAATTCTCGATATACCTTATATTCAAAGGGTAGCCAGATCAGCCAACTCTAACTCGTTGGTCGATGAAATAATACATAAAAAAGTTAAGTAAAATTGAAAAATTTCTCGTCGTGAATTGCTGGGATTCCAACCCCAGTAGCGGTAAGGAAGTCCGCAAAAAAACAACATCCATTAATTTCGAAATTGATTGACTAGGCCAAGGACAACGTCATTACTGGACATAGACGGTAGAGTAAGAATTGGCAAATTTTACTCGATTTATCAGAAGACCTCTCACTCAGCTGACTTGAACTTTGTTTGACAAAGAATGTTGTGGTTTAATTTGAGCTCAATTAAACGTTTGTGATCAAAGTTATGAGCTCTTAAAACTCAGCCCAACTAGTGCAAAAAGTGAAATGAGTGAGCGCCTCCCGTCGGTAAGGTTTTATCTTGGCCCTCCTTCACTTGACTTTTAAATGTTTATAACTTTTGACTCAGACGTTCGATTGAGCTTCTCAGTCCAAAAGGGTCAAACTCAATTGAAGGAGATTAATCATGGCCAATTTAATTAATTACCCCCATACCATGTCCGTCCAGTGATGACGTTGTCCTCGAGTTTGCATATAGTCATTGATCAGTTCCGTGATATGGAAGTCCATTCTTCCCCGTGTTATGCGCATATTCCTTCAGGAAATAAATCCATGCTTGTTGACATGAACATGATAATGAGGGCAATATTCCTTTCTCTTCACCAATGGTCACAAATTAGGAGTCAAATGGCGAGCCTTGGATCATGAACTTTGGTGCTTTGATTGATGAGTGAAAAGGTAACGTCAAATTGGCATGGTTGTGCACCCGACCCTGATGGAACTTTATTCCTTGGTAACAGTATTGTTTGCTGGCTGCTGGTTTTGCTTGTCACTCGATTGTGTCCTTAAAACTTTGGAGAACCCAACAAAAACAGCCATTTTATGCAAATTCATTGTACCCCTATAACAAGTCTTGCCTAGTTAAGGACTAGGACTAGCAAATATGTTTATTAGGACGGTGAAGCCACAAAACTAGACTTCGGAAAGAGGTAGAAAAATGTCCAAAAAGTTGTATAAAAAGTAGCTAAATTTTCCAGTTAAGTGGTGTATTTTGAATCATTTATTGACAAAAACTTTGTCTTGTTAATAGACTGAACCAAAGAAAGCTAAAATTCACAAAAATGCTTAGTAAGCTTACAATTGAGTCAAAATAAATGTTTTTTGAGCGTACATTTAATGGTAATTTCTGAGCGAAGATGCAAATAACATCCACTAAATGTGGATCGAGAGTTAGCTAATTATAAAAATTATCTAAAGTACTTTTGGGGATTTTTCTTAAAAACATAGTCTAAACGATGAAATCCAAACCCATATTCATCATGCTAGTAGCAAAAACGCCAAAAAAAAACAAAAAAAAAACCGTGTCTTGTGCTGAAAATGACGCACAATAAGTCAAAAGCATTGGTTTTAGACCATTTTTTATCTTGGTCTGACCATAACTAATTATGAATCAAATAGGTATCTTAATCAAATCAAAAAAAAGTTTACGTAACTTTCCAAATCTATTTCAGATAACTCAAATCAAATGCGACTGATAAAAGTCAGCATTTAAGTTGAATTAGTTTCCACTCACTCCTATGGCCACATAAACAATCATCATGGTAAATACAATTTTACTAGCCTACCTGGGATTCAAGTCATAAAAGAAGCGTGGTAAATTTGAATAAGTACCACCTGATACTACGAGGACTATTTATGCCACATAGGTCAACTTTTCTTCTAAAAGAATAACACTCATGTTACACAATCGTCAGTAATTTAGTCAACTATGGTCAGCATATCCAAAATGAACAAGGTCTTGCATTTGTTGTGACTCAAAACGAAATAGCTCCCCTCAATCCAAGGCTAATGAGATCTAAAAAAAAATATTGTTCTCCGCTTTCGCGTTTGATTGGGCTCATTGACATTCCCAGCTTCTAATTGTTGAAAATTGAGGCCAAGCAATTATCGATAATATCTGCCGATAAAATTCATTTGTAAAGCTAAATTTTAGCCTCTCATTTTCGCCACTCTACACAAACCACAACCATCCAGTGCGTGAACCCTTTGCTCCACCCGTGAGTGTGACAGTGTGACTCTTCTAGGAAGGAATCATCCTCAATCCTTGTTTGCTGCCTATTGTGCACAAAGCCGGAACCTATCTTTTGCCACTCACCCTGATATTGGTTAGTTCTTGTGAGATCTGCGACAAAGCCTGATGCATGGAGTCCACCTTGAGTCCGATGGTCTTGACCTCGCCAGCGTGGCATAGCTCACTCATAACGACCACTCTATTCTCACCGCTCACCCGGGGGGTCAAGTGACGGTCCTGAGGCGTGGAGTACGCAATGGTCGTTGCCGACCTCGTGGTGTCCACTTGAAGTCGACCCAGCAATGCGTCTGGATGGGAGCGAGGATGATTCCAAGACGACGTCCCTTGACGTGGATCAACCGACGAGTCCAAGAGTGTGGGATCACCAGGTTCCCAAAAATGAGGCAGAACAGGTGAGAGATTGAGCTTTAGAACCATGAAGAACCTGAACTGGTCTCATATCTCGGAGACCATCAACCATCAACCACCACCAACACCAACACCACGTTGTTCATTGGGGCACCAAAGTCCAACCTTGTCGCTTTGAAGCATGTGCAACGACTGACTGAGGCTCCCGCTCCACGTTCGTCTTTCATGAACTGGACCATGAAACCAAGGGGTGTCATGAAAGCCCCCCCCCCTTCTTTTTTGGAACTTATACACACTCACTCACTCCCTCTGTCAGCCAGCATGGAAAAGCTTCGTGGGCCCATTGTGAATGGAAACCTTTTTGGGAACAAGAGTGAGGAAGAAGAGGAAGAAAAAAGAAGAAGGCGGAGAAGAAACATGGAACAAGGACCGAGTGAGACACAGTGGAGGGAAGATCTCCTTAATTTATTTGTTTCAGACCAACAATGGAAGTGACGACGGTTGTGTCCCAGACCAAATGGTCAAATCACTTCACTCTGAGGTCCATGGACTACTTACCGGTCCATGTCATTTTAATTGCCCACACACTCCTGATGGTGGAAATATGATGCACACTATCTCGCTCTCTTGAGAGCTTCTTGGACGGATAGAGGTCGTGAAAATTTCAACGGCAAATACTTCAAGCACTACTAGTACTCGTCAAGTACTGGAATCACTACTCCCGCCATCGACCACAATCGTTTACAAGGTCTTTCATCGAGCCTATTTTCGGGCGTTCCGCGGCCTCTGTTCCACATTCGACCCTCTAAGAATAAGGGAAAGAGCCGAAAAAAAGGAAAGGCTTCTACAATCGGTTTGAATTGAATCCGGTTAAAATTAGTTAGATTGCCCTTTCACATGAGATGATTGGCGGGAGAAAACTTCCGGGCCAATTTTACTTCTATAAAGTTGGTCAATTCCTTCCTGGGCCAGATCATAGACAACTGAAATGCGAAATTCATAGGTTCAAGGCCAAATGATGGGTGTCATTACCAGGGCCGGCCAAAACTTGCATTCTATAAATTTTGCAAAAACAAGAACTTGCACATTCGAGATTCTTCTGCAAATTTATTGCATCTGCAGATTTTGCAAAATTAACTGCAATATTTGACATTTTTCTGCAATTCATAATGCAATTTCAGCCATTTCAGCAAAAAAATACCAATATTTGTGAAAATCTATGATATTTGTCTGAAGTTCTGGTCAATTTTAAGAAAAATGGGAAATATTACTAGCTGATTTCTTTTTCAAATCTTCTTGCATAAAATGTACACGTAGGTATGAAATAGATGGCCATATAAATAGACATATTACCAACTATTTTCTTATGTATTCCATCCATCTTAAATAGCTCTTTTATCATTGCAATTTTTCAAAGATTTTGTTTGTGTAATGAACTTCTCCTTTAAAAATCAGACACATCTTGAGATCTTTTCATGATTTATGGGGTAAATGGTCATAAGGTGGATGGTTGATTTGGGAAGAAATGACTTACTATTACTGTCAAGAAACTTGAAAAGCGTAATTGTCATAATTAAATTATTTTGCAATGCATTTATTAAGCGTTGACGTTATTGTTTTTTGACATTATTGTTTTCTGTTAATGAGCTGAGATTTATCTTTTTCACTAAATGTTAAGGATATGCAAAATTCAACTCAGTCTAGGAGGCAGCGTGAGCAAGGCAAGTTTCCTTTCCTTTAATCTACGTGTTGCTTGATAGGGAAGGCAAAAACAACCCACCAGGTCAAGAGGTGCTTCCCCTGAATTCCATCTAAAAGCAAAATTTGATATTGAACAATTGCTAAATGTAATTATAAAGCAAGATGCAAGAGCCAAAAATCTTCGACTTCCTTAAAAAGCAAAGTATAATCTTGAAAAATATATCTTAATTTACACTATCATAGTCACGATCGGTGACTATCGATTGGAACTTGAAACAAAAGTCAGGGAGAGGATTGAAAGCAAAACCTTTCATTGCATTTCCGTAGACTTATCCAAGAACACGGATTTTGGGGGTCAAAATCATCAATTTATCATTTTTTCCACTCCTATTTATCTATGGATTTCACTTGAACTTCCCTTAATACTGTGCTTCGTTTTTCCCAACATATGTACATTAATACATTGGGTATAAGAGTTCCAAGCAGCTTAGGTTAGTCAATCGTTTTTGGAACATAATACATTTTGAAATAATACATTTACCGAATCTCCTTTGCCAAAGTCAAGGCTAGGAAACAGATACTGAAGAGTAATTGAATATTTAATGAAACGTCCCATGCGACCCATTGTTAAGGAAGGCAAAAGTTTGGAACCACTGCAAGTTTATTGGCGCCCTTTCAAGCCCCTTTGATAAACAAGTCTGGAACAATGGCGCGTTTGAAACAAGAAAACTTGGAACACTTCTCCTGTACTCATTCAGTGCCCTCTTTCCGCCCTTCCTGGAACAACACCTTTGGAAGCATTCAAGCCCCCCTTTGAGACCGGTTTAACATCATGAATGGCCAGAAAATTTATTGCATTGACCAAAGCGAAGTTTGAACTGAAGACACACCAACTTCAATCCGTGGAACATGCCGTATGGAAATGTGCTACCCTGTTTAATCTGAACGTAGAGGGTCTCTGTGGTTAGTCCCATTTCAATTGAGAGGGTGGGAAAAGGTTTGAAAAGACTTTGCTGCGGGCAGAGGACTACAATGAACTCAAAGGGAATCAAGGACGGACGATTCCTGTTCTTACTATACTGAAGTCAATTGAAAGATATGTCTGTTGACCATCTTGCAAGGGCTTAGCGTGCATAGACTTCTAACGAGGGGGACATCATGGCAAGGAGACTTAGCAGTTAAATCAGTCGTAGCTCAAGCTAGGAACTTGGCACGATAAAAAAATCAATCAATCGCATCTTGTTTGTTCAAGTTGGATAAAGTACAGAATGGATCACTGTAAAAACTCTACTTATGTTTTTACTTGTACAGATGTTGCTGCAAGGTTTTCTGGAAAAATTCAATTTTCATGGAAATATTTGTTTTTATCATTTTATTGAATCACTTGCATCATTGAATTTTGGAATACCATGCATTTTTATGAAATTAATCGGAGGGACATTTGCCTAAGCAAACATTCAAACAGATTATCAACTCACAATCGATCAAAAGACATGGAATATGTTTTTCATTAGTAATCGACAAGTTTAAAGGAGGATTGTGAAGACTTGCTTTAAAAAAATTGCATAAAATTTGATTTTTCGTTTCTCAGAAAATCTACCAGCACCATAAAACCTGGAAATTGTTCCGACATATTTTGAATTTTCCAGAATATACCTATACTCTTTCACCTTATGACCCATTTTTTGGTAGTTTTCGAAAAAAAAAACAAACTTAAAATCTACTACAAACCAATGCGACCAAATCAAACTTTGATGGGATGGCGTAAAAAAGAAATCTACTTTGCAAAGCAAATGCTTCTGCGTTTAAAGCTAGAAACCCATAGTCACAATTCCAAAAGACAGTTTTGAGATCCGGGCAAGTTCGGACTTGAATTGGTGAGGCCGGACGTGTTATTTTCTTATTGTTTTAACAAGCTTTGACTCAAAACCGTTTTTTGGATTAGGATGTCCAGACGTCGTCGTGTTTTCGAGGAATTCTTTTTCTTGTTAGTGCATATTTTATTTTATTCCTTTTTGAATCTTGTCAATTTTGATTCAAAATCATTTTTTTTTCATTTTGATCTGTTCATTAACGATGTGTCATCAAAATCTGGTTCCCAATCGACTGTGTTTAAGTGAGGCCAAAATGTGAACGCATTATTTGCCACCAGTTAATGGGCACCTCATTATTTTACGTTTGTGATAATACAGCATTCAGACATCAATTTTAATGCTGATTATAACTGGGTTAGGTTAGATCAGGTTTATTCACAAAATAACACCGCCAGCTAATTGATGGAGAATTATGTCTACAGCCAAAAAAAAGGCTTAATTCAACTCAAGTTAATGGCAACCCTTTTTAGAAGATTGAACTTGCTCCAGCCGTTTTTGTATTTTCGAACCCGGGACCTGGTCCAACAATTCGGATTGGTTTGGTAGTTTCTCATGTTAGATATTTCTTGAACCCATTGCCATCTGATTGACCCTTTTTGTTAAACGGCTTTAAACCAGGTCCTCTTCCACAGATGTCTACTTCCAGGTTTGGTCATGAGCCAGATTCTCAAGATTCCTTGAAGGCATCAAGGCTGGTCAAAGAGAGAAAAAGAAGGAGCTGTTCCTCATGTTCTTTTCCCTTTAAAGTGGAACCACCTCCGTCTCTCGCCACCTTGTTCCATGGGACAGAAAACACGAGAAATCCCCCTGGGACCCAACTGATAAGAGTGAGGGGAACTAACAGCCCCTTTTCTCGCTCTCTTCTCGTCTTGCTGGTGTGCAAGTGCCAAACTCATCCACAAGCACAAAAGCCATGAAGTCCAACCGACAGAGATTAGTCTCGACTATATCACAGACGCTTTACTGACTCACAGATTGCCTTTATCACGTCAGATCGCTGAATCAGTAAGTGGAACCACATTCCTCTTTGTGAGGATGGCTCAGTTGCTTGGATTTTCTAGGGACTATTATACAAAGTATGAGTATATACGATAATAAGTAAATAAACTTTATTGCGACTCTTGGTCATGTCAGATTGTAAAATATATAAAACTGTATGTATAAATATCATAAACAAAAATCGATTGATAAAAGAATAAAATGGTCAAGACTGATAAAATAGTTGACTAGAGTGTGATATCACAGTGAGTTTGACTAGAATTATATAAATAAATAATTTGAAATAATAAATGAATAAAAATGTCAGTTCCCTTGGTGATTGTGGCAATCATTGGGCTTAAAATTGAAAAAAATCGATAGTTGATCTCGTCTTCATTCTCTGACCCGTTTGCAAAACAAACAATGTCATATACCTGTCACTAGCTTTGCTTGGAACATGGAATTTCCCGATCTAGCCGCGTCCCAAATCGGTGGAATAAGCTTTCCACAGACAGCACACTAATGCTCCCTTTAACCACCGATAGTTTTCAAAAGAGGGCCATTCTCTCACTGTGGAAGGTATTCTCGATCCTTTCGAATCAGGAATGTGAGCTCAAATCAAAGGCCAAGAAGGCCATTTTCCACAGTGTGGTTGTCCCCGCCCTGGTCATGAGCCTGGCCGAGATTTGACCATGAAAAACGGTGTTCTAAATGAATTGGACACCGTGGATAAAAACAACTCGAACATAATTTATCTCAGTCTTTGGCCATTTATTTTATATTTCGTCGTGGAAAAAAAACCGTGGCCTTCGGGATTTTTTCGCTTCTTCACCAAGGGATTAATTGGAACAGGACATATTGCCTAATTGCACCTCTCCATTCTCCATAGAGGGAGTCACTTGGCACCTGCCCACTTTTTCGCAAATGAACTCTGTTAACATGAAAGGGAATGAACCGATTGAACGGCGGAGATCCTAACAAGTGTGGAACACGTATGAAAGGTGAAAATTGGAACAAGGGTAACTCTCCTAGTTCGTGTACAGTACATACATTAAATCGTCACTTAGAGACGCTCTGAATGTAGGGCATAATCAAAAGCCAAGGTCTTTTTTATGAGATCTGTAGAAGAACATCACGATCAGGAAGGTGGATGGAAAATGAATTGAGGCTTCAAAGGTGTGATAATTCAGTTTTGAAGTACATATGTGCCTTTGTTCAGGAAGACCATTTAAAAAAGAAGTTGGACCACGAAAACCCAGAAAGATATTGGAAGTAGGAAAAAAAAGTAACTCATACTTTTGAGGCTGAATGTTTCTTGGTCAAGGGACCAAATCAGAGTTCCAATTCATCTGTCCATAAAGGGAATAGTTCATGTAGCATTGTAATTTCATAAACTGTCACAGTTCTACTCATGAACAAACTTAAAAAATGCTTTTTAGCCGAGATAAGCTCATTTTGGGACTTAATTTCCCTACGAAATTTTCTATTTATTTTACAAAAGACGGTTCGAAACTTTCAAAAAAGTGTTGTGTTTAATATTGTGCTTTGTACCTTGGTTCTTTAGTACCTCTACTGTAGTGAAATGTACCTCAGTGACCTCCCAAAATTTGAACTGACATCATCAGGCAGCTGCTACTACCCATGCCATTGTATAATGGCATGTGTGTAGTTTTACAACCCTGGACTAAAATATGATTGGCACAAGTTTTGTTAAGTTTAGCAATTTTTGGGTACACAAATTGCACTATCAATGTAAGATCTTTGCTCGTTTGGCTTCATCTACTGGTGGGTTTAAAAAGTTAAATTATTATTCATATTCAATATTTATGTCATGGAAAAAGACATTGGAAGTACTTTTCACCTTCCGATTGTGAAAAATTGGCCGTTTTTTTGTCACGGATCTGTGCTTCTACAATTGTTGAAAGATTGCTCAAATGGCAAGACTTCCAAAAAAAAATTTTTTGCTACAAGATCAGAACAGCTTTGAGAACAACAGCATTTTTAAAAGCTGCCCAAAACAATACACACGCCAAAATATTGCATCTCAAAAGATGAATAAATTTCACAACATGGTCCGTATTGATTTTGAAAAAAAATTGAAAAATGCCTAGAAGTACGTGTATGATACAGTTTTTCACTAACCTCCAAAGCGACAACAATGTTGGATTTTCTTAACCATTAAAAGAGAAAAGTTACACTGTCACTTAGCACCTACTAATAAGAATCATTTCACAATTGCATTTTCACTGTTGTCAAGAACAAATTTGATCATTAAACGTGATATTGAAGTTTGATAAAACTCTTTTGGTGAGTGAAATATAATCCAGATTGTAGGAAATTTCTATTGCAAAAAGTGACATATTCGAAATTTAGACTTGGAAAATGTATGGATAATTCTAAATCTTGAATAAGTATTATGTATTAACCTTTAAGTTTCTTAAAAAAATTTTTTTGATAATCATGAAAGAAAGTTTTTATTTGATTGAAAAAGCAAATAATGCTTCTTGTTAAGAACCCGAAATATAATTAGGTAATTTTCGACCTAATTTAGTCCAGAGCGCAACTTTCAAGTTACAACAACTAAGCATCATAACAACGAGCACACGCAATAATGATTGGGGCTAGATTTGGGACAACTGTTCTATTTAATGTGCTTTAATTGATCTAATGTATCAATAGATAAAGCTACTTTTAAACATGAGATTTTCTACAAAATATATTCTTTATCTTAATACTACATAAAACACGACTAGAAGTCTTAGCATTTAAGCAAACGCTTAATCATAATGTATGTATGATAGCCGTGAACTCTGAAAATGTGTCACTCGGTATCCTGTATTCTCACAGCGTTTATTTACTTCACATGAACTCTCCTGATGTGCATTTCAAACGTATCCATTTCCATCAGTGAGTGTCCTAATGACATATGTGTTCCCTGTTCCAACCCGGATCACATTGCCTCACTGTTCCACGTCTGTTTCTAAGCGGCTCTCCAATCAGTGTACGGTACATTACGGCAGTAGGCGTAAATGGCTCCGTTTCCCCCAAGCCTTTTAAAAATTTCCGCTCCATCCAGTCATGTGAAGTCGATTATTATGAATCGCACCTCTGTTTGAGTGCCTTTGAGTGCCCAAGAGAGAAAGTCAAGCAACTGCAACACTGACATTCCCATCCGCAAATGTGATCCGCCCCGCGATATAAAAAAAGAGCAACGTGTTCATCCACCCGGATTGACATTTCCACATTGGGGATTCTCGGACGTCTTTTGAAGTTTCAGATACTTCATCCCCTCTGATCTCGAAGGGGGCCACGCATTCAATGGCAAGTGTACCTTCACATCCTACGTGGGTGTAAGTAGAGGGAGAGAGTCTTTCCCAACTTGGCAATCAGCCTCGTCAGGCCTGAGAGCCGCCAAATCTGAGCTCAGGCCAAAGGTGCTGAGATTCCGACAAACACACACACCCACCCACACGCACTGACTCATGTTGCAGGAAACAACAGCGGTTCAGAGTAAAACTAATTTGCGGGTGTGATCTTGTTTCTGCCATGGTTGGTGTGGTTGGTGGTCGCCGGTGAACATGTCCAGCTTTGGAAGACGTCCAAGTGTGTTTCTGGTGGAAATCGACCGGGATGGCCTCAACGCTCCGTGGGGATTTCGCTTGAAAGGAGGGATCGATGTTGAAGGCGGAACGCCTCTGGAAGTGATCAAGGTAAGATGGTGCCAAGTTTGACAATGACATTGATAGGGTTGACTAGGTTCCGAGAGTTTCGATCATTCATGCATTGTTTTGCTGCGGAAAAAAAGAAGTTTCAAGCCACGAAACCTAGTAAGACACGAGAATGGCCTTGAGTTTCAAATCCAATCCAGCAGTTCCAATCTTGGATGAGCTTTTTCCGAGAGCCTGGATAGGTCTTTTGTTGTCCTTTAGGACTCGAATGGTTTTTTATGCTTCTATTGAAAAGCAGACTCCGTTGGAGAGCCGACGGCTTTTATTTGAGCTCGGAATCGTTCATCTTGTTAAAGGCTGCACATTTCTTGACATTGATATGGAGTTGTTTTGAACTAGGTCTTACTTACAAGCGGTTACTTTCCAAGTTGAGTACTTTGAAAGAAGCTTTACTGCCTAATCCTTCAGTACCGCCTAATCGAAGGCTTTAAAGTTGCTCCCTGATCTCAAAAGTTAAGCACCATGCAAAAAAATGGGGACATGTAATGTATTGATCCAAAGGTGACGAAGACCTTGTCCATCCACACTCTTCTTGCTCTTCTTGGGATGCAATGAAATGTTGCTACCGAAAAATTGACTTTATGCCAAACCGATTTGCATTTTCGTGTGAATAGTGTCCGAATAGTTAAATAGAGCAGACAAGGAAAGCATTTTGAGCTTTGATTATCGTAATCATATCAGTTTATTGAAGAAAAGAGATACGCAACCAGTAAAAGTCGTCAATCATCGATGCAAATCGAACCTTTTTCTTCTTCTTTCATAATTCACGAAAGCGTTCATGTCGTTTCACGTTGTTTTCCTTTCTTTCTGTAATTGCACTTCCAAATAGCAAATAGTCAAATCTTATAATGTAGTGAACGGTACTAAAAATGCAACGGCAGTTTGATTAATGGATAAAGGTGATTAATTATTGTTCATAAATTTGGCGAGCACTTGCTCTAGTTTCTCGATTATTTACCTGATATTCTTTTAGAGTTTAGAATCTTTTGTTTTTTGGAAAGAGCGTTCGTTAATAAGGTAAATAAATTCAATAAGTGCGTCAATGTTTGGAGAACTTTTTCCCCAACAATAAGGTTTGCTTGTCCTTTACATCGAGTATACTTAATGCTGTAACGTATTTAGGATAAGAATCCTGATGCATTGGAAAATGAATTCCAATGCCAATGTTTGTAAGCATGATAACTCGATTTCCTAAATTGATGAAATCAAGTAAAAAAAGCAGATTTATCTTCTAAAACACATTCCACCTTTGTTGTTTATTTCAATTAAAAACGTCAATTTCTGCATAATTTTCAGGCATTTTTGATAAAAAAAAGAACAATCTCATTGAAAATTTATGGAGCCCGCTTGGGTGCTTTAAAACAAACAAAACTCATTTTTAGCAGATTTCCTTACCGCTACTGGGAATGTATTCCACGGCAGTTCAAGATGATTTAACTCTTTTAGCAATGATTTATTATTTAAAAAGACAAAAAGCACCAGTTGATTGCAGAAAAGGTTTTCGCCTGTCGTACGTAAAATTCTTTAATGCCCCTTTTTGGCAACATTCGCTGAGCCGAAAATGTCTGGAATGCTTTCACACTTTCTTAATATGCCCAAAATACTTAATTGGAAGCAATGTGCGGCTATGTGGACACAATGCAATTTGTTTACACTCTTTAAAATAGTTAAGTCTCCTTTGAATTCAGCCCAGCAACCAAACATCCGTCTTCCTGGGATATGTATGCCCATAAAAATTGTCGATCTCAATGGAACACTTGATCAAGATTGTATGAATCGGATCGACAGGCGTCTTTTTTCCACGGTGCGTGTATTCCGTAACTCGGGAAAAAACCCAGATTCTTGGCTGATTGCCCATCCAAGGATTGAAAACAAGGCAAAACACCTCCTCCCTTGAAGCATGTCATGTACGAACTACTGTATGTAGGCTCTATGGATGACTAAAGAGAGCTCAAAAATGCTTGACAAGCTTCACTTGTTCTCTCCATCTAAATGGGCGCTCCTTGACCAGAAACAAGTACGGTCCTTTGGAAAAAAATGAGTTCCAACCTCCCACGATCTTTCGGCATGTACTACATCAAGGATAGAGGGCACCACTTACCAAGTATAGTTTCAGATCTGAGGTGGAATTGATTAAAGGAAAATCAAATTCATAGCTGGGTCAGGGAAGGAACTAAGAGGAACAAGTTTGCTGCGGGTGATATAATTAGGATGGGTAATAACAGTGTATTTAGTAGGTTTTGCAACATTCATTTTAGTATTCCGGTCGTCGTTTTCTTTCCTATTATAGTAGTGGTCATATGTTGTCATAAAATCTAAATCAGATTGGTCCATAATTTCTTAGCTGGAGTGGTTCAAAGCCGGTTCAAAGTTTCCTCAATAAGTTAAAGTTTTCGACCTCTTCAAATCAATGTACACAAAAGTAATCAAGCAGATTTCGCTTTGGAATTAACAAGACTTGTGTCTCAGAACCCTCATTAAAAGACTGAAGTTAGTTCTTAAACATACTCTCATGAGTTAACCTAAGTAATTGTTCTTTCAATGACAAACTTGTTCCTCTTGGTTCCGTGCATTCTAATGGAGACGTTTAGGCAAGCTCTGGCAGGTTCTTGTTTGCTGGCACCAGTGCCAGTGATGCAAATTTGGGTCTTCAAACACGTTTTTAAGAGGCTGACCCTTCTTTCACATTGTTATATGAGGAAAGGTCAGGATCGTTAAAGCTAGTTTGAAGTAGCAAATTCGCATCGCTGGCAGTGGCAGGTAAGTTTGTTTGCTGGTACCGGGAGCTTGCATCAATGTCCGAATAGTGCCACATATATACGATTGAAAATCTGTTTGGGATGTATCAAAGTAGTATTGTGAACGATTGTTAAGATTTTTGAGGAATTTCCCTTGACGACCATTTCTTAATTTTCGTAATTTGAAATAGCATGATATCAAGAACTAAAGTGTTCGAACGATCCTAGACGTAGAGAAACCAAGGTAAGGGCGCTTTACACTACGATGGAAAACCAGGACAGAATCCGGTTTTTCTTTATATCTTGGTTTGGGTTTTCACGGGCTTTTCTAACCGCTACAAGGAATGTAATCCCCAGTACTACAGTACTATTAAAATGAAAGGTTATAATTCGTCTATTTATTACCTTTCAATCTTTATATGATATTTGGTCTACCAACGAATTTGAGTTGGCAGACCGAGTTAGTCCTTGAATGTAGGGTTGATCTGGAATGCTATCTAAAAATTGGTCCAAGTCTGACTTGAAAGATGCAACTGGATCAACAAGGCCTACGTATTCCCTACGAATATTGGAGGGAAGCAAATGAAACAACTCGACTCCTTTCTAAACGACTTCAATCCGGATTTGTGAAAAAAAAAAACTCATACTTTGGCTTGACCTGCCCAATATGAGTCTTTTTGGACTCGCCCCAGCACTAGACCCACTTCCATCCTCAAACCGGATTCAATCCTGGTTTTCCATCGTAGTGTAAAGCCGCCCTAAGTCTCCTCTTTAAAAATAGCGTGGGGAAGTGTGTTCACTGAAGAGTACATCGCCATGTATTTTAGGATGAATACAATGTAATTGCTCAGAATGCAATTCATCCTCAATGCACTTTTGACGAACTTGATTTGATGCCCTTTTTAATTGGGTCATTGCTAACTTGGAACTCATCATAGGCCCAAGGCAAGACTTTCATTAGTGGTTTACCTATTTTAGCATTGAAACAGGCAAACACAAGCTGAATTTGAATATCTTAACAGAGTTCTACATGAATATATTGCAAGGGTGATGTCTAATGAGTTCACAACATCTTACATTGGAGGGAAAGGGAAAATCAAAATATCGACGAAAAAAGCCCCCAGAAGTTTACAAACGACATTCTGCTTCATTTATGCCAAACACTTTTTTTTTAATAATAGTAAACCTTATGATTCAGATTGAACCTTACGTAGATATATGGCTAAGTCTATTGCTGGTCACAAGACATTTTGAGAAAGTAAAACGCACTATGTTAACACAGGCACTCATAATTCATGAACTTCTAGAAATATGAACTGCGAACAAGCTTCCCGCCAAATCCGCCTGCTCTTGGTCATAGCAAATCTGAGCCACTTTTCGAATTAGAGTCATAGAATAAGAAAATAAGATCTTGTAAATTAGAGGCAGGTCATTTTTATACCATTTACTTGTTAAGTGATTCATTTCAAAGTTATGTTGTCAAAAGCTTATGTAGCTGAACAAGAGCAGGCCAAAAATTCGAATTTTATGTCGTGTTTACCACATAACTTTGATCATATCTCCTAAGCTATCTAAACATGGTAATGGGCTCAAATTTGGCCAAGTTAATCTTTTAAACGACATTTTGTGACCGTATGAAGTAATTATTTGGAATAAAGTAAAAGGAGATCAGAAATCTTTGCTTCCGTTTGCAGTCCACATTTCTAGAAGTCCGTGCATAATCATAGATATTTTGTAACAAAACAAGAACGCGAAAATATCGATCCAATCTATTTTCCACCAGGTTAGTCTACATAAGGGAATAAAATTCATTTTAACGGGCAAAATATAAAGTTTAAAGCAGGAGTACATGCAAACATTGTGTATTCAATGGTTCACCCAATCCGCCCACTCTACATAAATGGTTCGAGTATCAGATGATATAATATGTCAACGAAAATCTCACTTTATCCCATCTGGAATTATATTCTTCTTGACGCTCCTCTGTTTCTGTCGCATAACATTACTATTTCCAAAACCGTTGTTGACCTTTGAAATCGTCAGGGAAGAGAAGGTTGTCAAACAGCCATTGTGTGTACCAACTGATTGATCGGAGTGTTGTGCTTAGATTGTCGAACACGCCCAATTGAGATTCTTTGGCAGAAGGTGTCAGATGACGGCTGACTAGGTATTTTTGTCATTTTGTCTTTGTTGTGACCTCAGGCCTATTTTGGCCTTTGACATCACCTCATCACAATCCTTCATGGGTGAAAGGCCATCAGATTGTGGAACACTCACTCACGAATGGCAACTGTTCGTTGTGGAAATTTGTAAGGGGAGTGTCGTAACCAGACATTCCTGATGTGTTGCAAGGCATTGTTTTCTCAAGAAAAAACTGGCCCAGAAGTACGTACACGTACTACACGTAAAGCCAGGAGTTGGCAAGTAGACAACTCACAAGGGCAAACTTCCGTCATTTCTCGATGATTCTTAACTACCTGCTGAGTTGATCCCATATTTGAGCTGGAAAGCGATCAGAGATGCCCATATCGATATGTTGTCCCAAAAAGTGCTGTGGGACTGGATAGGTGGACATCAAACAAGTTGATTGGCTAGTTCCCGAATGATCTGGCCTGTAGGTTTTCTATGAGAACGGGGTGACTAGAGAGTTGTTCCCATGTACTCATGTATGGAAAGGCCAAGCTAGAGAGAGAGCCTTGAAATGTGAGGAGAAGGCCAAATAGATGCAAGATATGCCTATGAGTAAACAGAAGGTGTTCATTCCAAAGTGAGACAAGCTCTTGTGAGGAGCGAATATCAAAGTTCCTGAACGACCCATTGTCATACACGGACGGCTCAAGGTAAGAATTGGAGCTTATCAGGTTTTTTCTTGTACATCCTGAACAAGATGAGCTGGATCTCAAACGACAAGATTGGGTTTAATGGCCAAAAAACACGCTCTTGGCCCGGTGTTTGTTAGCGCCTTGGTATGTGAAAAACTCGGGGGACAATCAACTTCAAAGTGAATTGCCCTAAAAGAGTTCTTTAGCCGTTGTGGACCCAATTCTCGATCCCATTCATTGGGGAGTAATCTAGGAGATAGGGAGGCGATTTCAGTCCGGGATCATGGAGCTCCAACCTTATTCAACGGATAGGAAGAAGGCCCTGGTAGATGAGATTGCCCAGAGAATCTTTGAACAAATCCGGATCCACGGGGGCCGAGATTTGGACGCCATCGTTCAAGGGATATCCAATTTCCAAATCCCTGAAACAGTCGTTGAACTGAATCAGAGAGCACAAGAACCACCCAAAGTGAGCCATGTCAATGGGCATCAAAATGGTCCGATCAAGTTGGAAGACAAGAGGGAGTGGAATCTCACACCCGGAGCAGCGGTCCCGACGACACCCAAGCCTTTCCGATCCACTGTGGAAAGTGTCCAATTCCAGAGTGAACATCCCCGACGACCTTCTTGGGTGGAAATGGCCAACAAACCTTTGCCGACTCCCAATTTGCAACGGTCAGTGTCGAATGTTCAGATTTCAAGTGGACGGCCTCCAATCGGAGCCTTGACCAATACCTTACCTCGATCAAACGGCGCCCCTAGACGTCCACCTCCTCCTTCGATCCACTCTGCCTTGCCGTCAAACGGATTACGGCGTAGCCAATCCTCCCAGAGATTAACATTGAGGCCGGATGACTTTTGGCTCAAATCCCGGCCATCGAGTAGGTCCACTTCCATGGATAATCTTCACCAATCTGATCACAGGGTATACAGTTGTATTGCATAGTCCCTATTACCGTTACTGATGTCGCCCGAATGTGGTACGCAAACGTATGGTTGATATTTTCTCATTCATGTTGCAGATATCGATAGGAAGTGCCGCAGACGGAATTCTTCACGTCGGAGACAGGATTGTCCAGATTGAGCATCACAACGCAACCAAACTTGCCCATTTTGACGCTCAGAACATTATCAAACACTCCGGCACAAATCTGAAACTGGGCATCTCAAGGTGAGAACACACTGAGGAAAGTTGGCCTTTAAGTCAAGTTTTTCACTTCTAGGCACACAGAGTAGGACACGTTTTCGATC
>NC_081451.1:5247555-5256558 GCF_007210705.1 Tigriopus californicus
GAGAGGGGTGTGCAGGAGAATTTTTCAATTTGCCATTTTTGAATGGAGTGTCTGTTTCTCTCCGGAGAGGGTCCATTAATTTCTTCAAGTGATCGCATTTGTTTTCATTAGACTTGATCACATTTCAGGCCTGGCTTTTCTGCTCCAGGAGCTGCGCCCTTTTCAAGTCTACCCGCAGTCAAACCTAGTTATACCCTTCCTCAGAAGCCTCATCAGGGCCACGCCATGCATCATCAGAATCAAGGATTTGGGTCTCCTCCCAGTCAGGGAGGTTTCTACCAACCGCAGCCGCAAATTCACCAGGTAAGGACTCGGCCGCCTTTTGTTATGCCCCCTCCCTTTTATTGGGGAGCTCAGATGATCAGCTGAAAACCCGGAGAACGGATGGAGCTGAACAAAGAAGCGCTCATTTTTGTATCTCATATGCAAAATTCATTCTCATCTGTGTTCCTCTTATGTTGAGTTTCGTATGGCAACAGCTGACTGCTGAAATTTTGCCCATTTTGCCCCCTTTGCAGAGAAGGCCTACAGCATATGGCTCCATTGAACGAGCAAATGCAGCCAATACCGTCTTGGACGCTGTGAATGTCCATCGAGAGTACCAGGTGTTATGGCATCTTTTTAGTGTTTGCGTTGTCAGACTCCACTTGAACAAACCAACAAAAAATTGGTCGCATTTGCTGTCATCATATTAACACTTTTGTTTTCGGCACTATTTTTGCTTTCAGAGTAATACATACACAAACACTCCTCCTGCCTTTACCTATGGTGGGCCACGGCTCCAGTCATACTCAGACATCTATCAAACATCACCTGCTGTCCACTCTAACAAAACACCTGCACAAGTGACTGCTGTAAGAATTCACAAATAACTGTTCAAAGTACTTTCTCACCATTCTCAAAGCCCTCTTTTCCCTGCTTCACTGTAACCTCCAACAGGGGTCTACACAATTTTCGTGACATCTAAACTCAGGGTTCTTGGAAACTATCATCTGACCAATGCCAAAAAGTTCATCATTTCTTGAACTGCAGGGTGGATCGCAACCTCTGGCTCTGGGCCCGCAGGTGCTCCTCTTTGGACTTTGGAAATGATATAGAATGCCCTTAGAGCCAATGGCATTTTTACACCTGTGAGCCCATTGAAAGAATTTACAGTGCACAGAAGCAGGGGTAGAATATTCCACTTTTAGAGACTGACTCTCTAAACTTTCTCCATAGCCCATGTTCAATAGTAACTTCTCCACTTTTGGACCCACCCCCACCAATAACAATGGGTCAACTGCGTTCCATCCCCAATCCTACGATCAAGTTCAGGTCAGGACAAAAGAACTGAATGAAAAAGAGTGGAGTTAATGATTGCTTAATACTTTGTTCCAAATGCCAGACGCCATTCAACAATAAGTTCCAACGACCTCCCACCTCTCCTAAAAGGAACTTTAACAAGGAAAGTATACATGTCGTCCTTACATGCTTGCATGGGCATGATTTCGTTTGCATTGGTTGTCCTTGATGGTTTTCATGGCAAGCTATTTAGGATATCTTTATTCCTCTGCAGATCCCAAATTCGTATATGGCTCCCCAAGGGAAGACAATTGATGTTGGCGGGGTCAAGAAACAGGTCGTGACCAAGCAATTCAATTCTCCGTTGAATTTATATTCAGATGCTGCTATTGTTGAGGCAGCAGTGGCTAATCCTGCCAGTGGTGTGAGGTAAGCAAAATCTACGTGCCCTAGAAGTGTTGAGTCTTTGTTTTGCCTTCTCGACATATGTATTTGGAACTTTGCGTCGGTCACCCGAGATCTTATTCTTGAGGGCTGCCAGGTTGTCCGGACATCTGGTTTCGGTCGCCTGTTCCAGGGAGGACCGGAGGTGTAGGGGTCCGGGGAAGTTGGCGGGGGTGGGGGTGCTTGGCTACCGTTCTTGATCTGCCCTATACGTGACTCGTGGCTTGCTCTGGCGCCATAACACCAAATTCTGCGGGCATTTAGACCTCAGCCATGAAAGTTGAAATCATCAGACTATTTGGCAACAAAATTGGCTGACAGAGAGTCAAAGCCTTCATAACCGGATTTTCTGTGGTACTCCAACTCCTTGTAAGGTCAAAAAGGATCACATTCTAAGGATTTCATGCGAGAGGCAGCAATAATCTCCCTGTTTTTCTTTTTTAGAACAATTATTGGCCCAAAAAACTCAATCAGTACAGGGTTTGGTTTTGTTTTGTTTGTTACGAAGTCAGATGGCAGCTCTCTCGCTCGGCCTGCCATCTGATGATGGGTGTCCCAATTGAGGGATATTCCCATTTCGTCGACTCTGTCAATCAGTACAGGGTGCGGGAGGGATTTTTTTCTCCAAGTTCATTTCGTTTTTCCCCGTTTCCTTGGGCATGGATAGCAAAGCTCAGAAAAGAACAACAAAGGCCAAAGTTGTCTCCTTCATCTTATATTAGCATAAAAATCAAATCAAAAGCGCAATGGGCTCTCAACAATTAAAAAGGCAAAAAGTGTGTGATCTGCTTCACGCGGGGATTAAGCCAAACAATATAGCAGGCATTGTCTGGGTGCACTGACCTCAATGTCAGGACCACAATACATCACGGAGAAGGCATCATCAGACAAGAGGGAAGTGGGGCAACGGTCGCAAAAGGGATGACGACTGTTTAGTGACTTTAAAGGCCAAAATTCATGCCAACCCAACAGTCTCCAAGTGCAGGTTAATATGGATGAGATCACCATCAGGAAGGCCATTCACGAAGGATTCAAAGGCTATTCTAGACCCCCAGACACTTGTTGACAGTGTCCTTAAAGACTGAGAGACTTGAAAGGTGTGCCTTGTTAAAGCGCAGCTTGTCTATCACCTTTTCACAGTGGATTGATCAAGTCATCAACTGGAGAAACGACTCATACCTGGATGAAACATCCCAAGGCATTATGGGAAGCTTCCACATCAAAAGTCCTACTCAGGTGATGGTCCTCAGTGTTGTTGCGTCTGACGGCAAGGTCATACCAGCCCACTTTTTTCGTCCAAATGAAAAGATAAGCAGAGAGGCCTCCTACAAAGTGTTAAAGTGTACCATAAAAGCCTGGCTAAAGGTCAATTACCCGACGAGGAACTATGTGTGTAAACAAAATTGTACCCCCACATATACCTTCACCAAGGCCCAAACATTTTGCAAGAAGCACTTGATTAATTTCTGGTCCAGTGAGATGTGGCCTCCATCATTGCCTGATTTGAACCCCTTGGGCTATTCCATCTGGAGCGTCATGCAGGAGAAGGTTGGAAGGTTGACCTCCCATCCCAATATAAACATGCTGAAGGCCAGCATGGAGAAACATTGGAATGAGATACCCCTAGAATACACTACCAAGACGTGCGCCGGGTTTTGGTCACGTTTGGAGGCCACAATTGAAGCTGAGGGAGGCCACATTAAATAGAAGTTGTTGATGGAACACTTTGAATAAGCTTTTTTCTATTGCTTGTTTTTTAAGGATTATACCCCATTTTCAAACAAAACTTGCTCACGGAAAAATTTGCTCCCGCACCCTGTACCTTAAATTTGACTCAAAATCCTAAACTATTTTTTTCCATCTTTTGAAAGTCTAACATTGATATTTAACCATGGCCAAAAATACCTTTTTACTTTCACTCCTATTTTGAAAGAGATATGTACACCAGATAGTGTAAGGAATGGTCTTTTCTCTGCCAGCAATGAAAAAATACTTGATAAATCATAATTTCCCGATCCTAGGGCAAGTCGGCTCCAGTTTAAGAAGAGCTATGGTTGCTTCAATTTTTCTAGCCCTCTTTTTTATCCTTTATACAGTATGTTCTTAAACTGCCTAGTCAGTAATAATTACTAAAGCGTATTTCCTTGAAAGGAGTAATATATTCTTATGTTCAAGCTTAGCAAAAATTATACGTACAGGGTTGACCGTATGTTTTAGAATACGTCAAGTCCAAGCACTTTCTAACTCTCTCACCAAATTATATTTTCCTCGGCTGCTTGACATGCATTTGAATTTTTTGTGCTATATTAACAATTTGTGACTAAACTAGAATCCTGTAAGGCCAGAGGTGTTCACTTTTTTCATAGGGGTGATTGAAGGACGCTGAGCCATTCTATAAACTCTACAACAAAATTGCCAAAAGGACTTCAGGCTCTTCCCTTTTTCAAAGGCACCGTTCACGAAAATACTTAGAATGCTATGAAACAGAAGATTGCGCCAAAGCAAAGGACATCAGTGGCTCAAATGGCTTGTCATGCCGGAATTTTGAGGCTAACATTGACAACGATTGTAAAAGACGTTCTAAAGATATGTTCCTACAAGTTCCTAAAGCGCAAACTCATTAGGAAAACCTCAAAAGCAAAGAGATAAGTTCAATCGATGTTTCTCCACAATCGGTGCAAGAACAGAGTGGGAGCAATTGCTACCTGAACCAACAAAAAGATGTTTCATCATTCAAGCAGCCCACAACCATCACAAATCAAAGTGGGTAAAACCCAATGATACGTTATCAAATGATGCCAAGGGGTCATAGGACATGAATGGGCAGGCTTTGTATTGTTTTCAGAAAGATCAAGCTTCAAACCATAAGGTTAAAAATGGTCCAACGGTGGTGCTGAGAAAATTTCGAGACTTCCTGGCCCTCCAGATCTCAATGTGACAGACTTCATAATCTAGTGTATTCTGAACAGAAAGGTTGGACCAATTAGCTTCCATAGCATCAGTGGCCTAGAGCAAGAATATTTTTTACAAGAGGTTTGTTTGTTTGTTTTGTTTGTTACGAAGTCAGATGGCAGCTCTCTTGCTCAGCCTGGCATCTGATGATGGGTGTCCCAATTGAGGGATATTCCCGCTTCGTCATCACAGCTCAACATTAGTTATTACCTCACCCTCGGGAATGACCGCAGGTTCGCCCATTTAAGCTGTTAAAGCAGCAACTCATGCTGTAATCAAATACCACAAAGAAGCTTGGACTTGGCAAGCCTGGGATTGAACCAGGATTCGCAAATTGGAAAGCGGATGCACTACCAATACGGTATCCCAGCAAGCCTCTTTTACAAGAGGATTGGACGCGGCAATTGGCGATGCTAGGCCACTCTGGGATCACAATATTTCAGCTCCCCAAAAGTCACAAGGGGAAGCACCAATCATTATGAAAAAGCAATCTAAAAGAAAAAAAATCATCATTTTTATAACAAAAAATTTGGGATCTTATTTCAAATGAAATTATGAAACATTTCTGGTTTATGTAGTAAAAAGTCTATGTAGAGTTTTAAGAATAGGTAATTATAAATATAAAGAAAGATGTGCAGTTTGGCCTTTAATGACAGTACCTTACTGCCTGTTTCCATTCATGCCTGGATCATAATAAATGACTCGATAATCGGTTTTTAAGCGGCACAAATGCCGTTATCAAAGCCAAACATGGATTTTGCGAGTTACAAAACATGACCCCGAATCTGTTTGTGATAAATATTTTTTTTTTTGTGCTAGAGTTACATAACAGAAGTTACCTAACATGTATCCTGTCCTAACTCCTAACACATATGGTCATCCCTGTACATGAAAACTGACTCAACTCACTGTCGGCAGCAGAGGATCAAATACAAAAGAAAAGAAAGGCTTAGTTTGAATATTGCTTTTACGACGCAACATCATTCCAATTGAAAAAGCCATCAAATAACTTTGATGGTTTGTCTGTTTACTGATGACATCGCTTAGATCAGAAATTGTTCTTCTCGGGATTTCACCGTGGAAAAGGTCCCTAAGCACCTCTAGACATATTTGCCCACAGTTATGAATTGACTCTTTTCCATTGCAGCACCGGGGGTCATCCAGGATTTGTTCCCACTCAACGACATCTCCCCTCCCCCAAAGATAAGATCATCTCTAGACCCCAACAATCAGAAACTTTTAAGGTACCGTGTCAGTCATACGTCCCTGTCAGCCCATGCTTTTTATAACCTATTTTATCGTTATGGTCCAGTTGATTTTGGAATCCGAAATGGACGGCGCACGAGATCAACAGGGCGTGGTGGGTCGAGAGTTCCATCAGCCCGCCCATTCCAGCCGCCCCTCTTCGTCCTTGTCTAATCGGTCACAACCAAATGTAAGTCGCTCGCTGTTGGACGAATTCCGGCATTATTGTTACGGTTTTATTCAGAAGGTTGATTTGATAGATTCGTACCAAATTTGCTTTCCGTATTGTGTCGATATATTTGTCGATGGCAAAAATGTTCTATTTATAATGAAACCATGGTGACCCATCCTTATTGATAACCCATATTAGATGAATTTCTGATACATTGTCTTGGAGACCATGTCTAATTAAATAATTAAACTTGTTAATAACTAATCGTGACCTTTTGAACAACAATTGATTTGATTATTTATTGGATTTGTTGCCAAGAAGAATGTCCAAAACATATGGTTTGTCATGTACAGGGTGGCCGAAATGAAGTGTTACAAACAAAATCGTCAATTGTTTCTGTCAAAATGGCCAAAATGTGTCAAATTTTGGAGTGCGGTTGCTTAGATAAACCCTACATTCCAGGCCTAGATTGGTCTGCCAACTCAAATTCGTTGGTAGACCAAATATCATATAAAGATTGAAAGTTAATAGATAGACGAATTATAACCTTTCATTTTAATAGTAATGGGGATTACATTCGCTGTAGCGATTAGAAAAGGCCGTGAAAAACCAAACAAACAAAAAAGAATTGAGCTACATTTCCGCCAGCAAATATTGTCAAATTGGCCGCTTTTAGCAGCGACAATTTTCTGAAGACGCCTGTGTACTTTGGCCTCACGAGAGATAGTTTAGATACATTCAACAAGTTATCTTCAAAATGGCGTTTTGACTGGTTTATCAACCGTGTGTTTGACGAACAAAGGATTCATCTATGGGTGTTTGACGTACACAGTTCTTCCCTTGAGTTAGGCTTTCATTTTCATCACAAGCAATATACTGTTGCCAATAGGGAAAGCAAATTCGGCAATGATTTATCAAATCCGCCCTGTAGATAAATCCTTAACAAAAAAAAGGTCGATTTCGTTCAGAAAATCCAGTGAATTCTGTAGTGATGGTCATACGAAACAATCATTGAAACCAAAACCAAGCATATCAAGGGGCCAATTCAAATTGAAGAAAATCTGGTCATTGAAACTAAACTTGTTAGGTGATCAAGAGCTAAATGATGCAAATATTTAACCTAACTGATCTACTGTACAATTAAGAAAATACCACGGCTCAAGCTACATACTTCAAGAGATGTGGGCTGCGAACAGAAGCAAAAAATCACCTCTACTGTCACAAGATGTTGCTTAAAAGGTTAACCTGTCCAAAATTGAGCCCAAAACTATGCGTAAGGAACTCAGGCGAAATGCCCGAAATTTTGTTTTGATCACAAAAAGAAAATTCCAATTTTCGGCCTGCTCTTGGTCAGCTACATAAGTTTTTGACAACAGAACTTTGAAACGAACCACTTTACAAGTAAATGATATAAAAATGACCTGCCTTTAATTAAATAGACCTACATTACGTATCATATTACTTTAATTTGAAAAGCAACTCAGAGTTGCTGAGCGTTACTTTTCTGAAAATGTAACGATAACGGGTTTTTTAGCCCTTCCGTCATCGTTACTTTCTTCCTTAGAAAACGAGCGAAATTATACTTCTATAAAGATTTCCTTTCCGATTTTTTAAAAGTTCCGTCTCATTTGCAATGAATTTTTCATTACTGATGAAATCAACTGAATAATCACGCAAGTGATTTGATTCACGTCATATTTACTAAACGCTAAAAAAAATCAAAAAGGGGAAAAAGTCGAAAAATTGTCTTTTTTCGCTAAAAGGTATGCTTTAAGCATAGCATATTAATGAGTAAAACTGTGACAATTTGTAAAGATGCAATCGTACATGAACCATTCCTTAACCAGGAAGCTCCTAAATAGACATGTTTGTCTTGTATGCTTCTCATGCAACTCAGCTATTTAACTTGAAAGACCTCTGTTAGGGTTCTCTGTTTGAGCAAAAAATGGTATTGTCAGACGATCAAAGATCAAGAACGAGTCTCGAAGCAACCTTGGGTTCGAGTCCAAGTTAGATAGGGTCACGTTTTGACACTCAATTAAACGTTATTGATTTTACTTCTGTAACCACTTTTGGTAAAGATAGGAGCCCTAGCTGGGGTCCATTCACCTAAAAAGCTGCCTTTCCGGTTCAAAACTCGTCACGATACAGGAGTTGAAGGGTTCAAAAAGAACCATTGAAACTCAAAAGTACGAGTGACCTCTCAAAATTTGATAGTGACCTTATCTTCCTTTCCTGCTTCAATGTCCCAATATTGCCCTTATTTGCATAGTCAGACAGCCAAAACTAAATGGGGAAGAGATACGGTGGATTGCTAAATAACCCACTCGTGCCAAGCCAGGAACACATTTCTTTTCGGAACATTATGTGACATGTATCACTAATTATGCATAAGATTTTGATATAATTAGCCAAAAACAAATCAAACTCGTTACAGTTTAAAAAAAGATGTACCTTGGTTTTTTAGTGGCTCTACTGCAGTGAAAAGTGCCCCAGGGGCCTACCAAAATTTGTGCTGATACAATTTTTGTTTAATAGTGACTCAAGCTTTACTTTTCCTTCCTATTCTTTTTAGGCGATCATGCTCGATAACACAATTCACCAGAGTGCTTCCTTCAAGCGGCTTATGCATAATATGGCCGTGGGTCCAGAGAGTACAGAGGACCAAACCGATTTCTGAATCATCTTTTTCTTGGCCACCTTCAAGGTTCATCCGTTCATTGAAGTCCTCTCTTGCTCTCTTTTATCAGATCTAACGACTTTCTTTTTCTCTGACAATCGTTAAAACTCACTTATTTCAATAAAAACACATTATTTCTATGAAACCAGAACGCATGATCTGTCATTGTGATCAAAGAGTCAGTTGCTAAATGTTCTTGTATGAATTTTGGATCAACAGGGTTCGGATT
>NC_081451.1:5256598-5271159 GCF_007210705.1 Tigriopus californicus
ACGCCTCAGGTGGGAAAAAGCCCTCTCATAAAGCCATGATTATGAATTCGCCCATAGTAAAGTGGCTTGAAAACGTGATTGGCAATTCCACGTGGTGTCGTGAACGCAAATTTTGCAATGAGACAGTTCTAAACTGTACCCAGTCGCATTTCAAAATGTGCGTTCACGAAACTATCTGATACTCGCAGTAGGTGCAACTGGGTACAAATCGCATCTCAAAAATATGCGCTCACGAAACCATGCGGTGGTACCCCATTGATTTTAAACAGACTACGTCAGATGCTAAACCTTGGAAGGTGATTGAGATTGAAACAAATGCAAGACAAGGCCATTGAAGGACTTGTGGAGCCCGGTCCAAAGCTCAATCAATGGTTTCTCATTGTATGGTAGATGGATCAGCCATCCATCATATGTAATAGAATGCCACATTGAAAACGTTTGTCGGTGGCAAGGAGACCTATGACCTTTTAGATTACATGCACCAATGGATCATATATGATTTCAAGCAATTCCATGGAAAACAACATCTCAAGCGACCTTGACTGTAGATTGCTAGTAGTCAGGTTGCTTCAGTATTCACCTGAACAGGTCAAAGCCTATTCATTAGCCTGCTTTAAGTTAGATTTGGACAATTCATTATCCAAACTTCTGATCAACCCTACATTTAAGGGCTAGCCAGATCTGCCAACTCTAATTCGTTGGTGGATAAGATAGACATGTATGAATATAAAGTTGAGCAAAATGAATACTTTTTCGTCTTGAACTGCTGGGGATCACATTCCCGTATTGGTAAGAATGTCCGCATGAACGCCTGGAATATGGACGGGGACGCTTGGGTTGAGAATTTACACATTCTCAAATGAGTCAAAACAATGCGATTTTCTTCAAACGTACATCAATTTTCAACTTTCAAGCCTTCCTCATGTTCACCACATAAATCTTCATTGACTGAATGGGCTAGCTATCTTATGGCAATTGATAACCAGAAGCATAGACCACTGAAAATTATGGACGTACCTCGACCAAGACTAGTCATGACAAAAAGCCAATTCAGTCGCAAGTACATGGAGGCTGGCTGTAGAAACTATCGTCCGATTTGTTAGGCAAGATATCAGGGCTGCCAGGCATCATACGTTGAAAAGTGCGTTTTCTTGAGCTTCTTCAAGAAAGCTATGGACAGGGCGAACCTGAGTCATGACAAGACTAATGGTGCAGCCCTGATGACTAGTCTTGGTTAGATTTGAACAACCTAACTTGGTTAGATTCATTCATTCCCTTTTCATGTACTGTGCCTTGAGAAGGAATAACTTTTGACGCAATCCTTTGATTCAGCTGGACTTTAAGATTCCTCGTTGCAACGACCTAGTGCTCGTCTCCTATGAATGAAAAGCAATGCCTTCACTCGCTTTCAAACTGACAATTCCAGTCCTGTCCATATTCCAGTGGTCCGAGCTAATGGTGCATTTAGACGACACTTGTTTTGACACATATTGTGGTCACATACGGCTTTCACATGACATATTCTCGAACACATGGCCACATATTTGATTTGGAACCTGCTCCAATTTTCTGCGATATGTGAAACAATTCTGAGGCAAGGTCAGCGCAATCGCCCAACGCAAGATTAAGCGTGACCTTAGGGATGCAATTGCAATTGGTATTTTTTCACGATCCTCAATCCTGTTTGGGGTGAAATAATTCAATGACTAAAATTCAAGTTTAAATGTGTTCAAAGTAACGACATTGGCGAGATATGTTGGAAATTTGAAGAAACAAAATGCATTTTGACATAACTTTGAGTGGCCAAGAGTGGTCTCTCTTGGAGTTTAACAATTGACGGACACAGAGCTCCCATTGAAACCAGCATGACCAGCGATGAAATAAATCAGATGCTTTGGTTTTACCAAACAAGTTTATTTTTAGTATGAGAAAACTGAAACAATTTACCCTTTTGAATTTTCTGAAGTAAGTCACTCAGCATTGTAATGACGGCAGGAAACGTTGTCATAGACTGACAAATGAAACCAATGGAACTTTTCATATTTTTTCAAACTTTTCATTTTGGTCAACTAATACTCCTACCTTTGTAACCTGATCGCACGCCATCATTGAAAACCAGTAATCTCGTCAAGGCCCAGTATATTTGACACAGATAGTCTTCTGTGTTGTACTGGTGTGTGTAAATTCTCTGAATCTCGATTTGTGTCACATTGCCAACTTCTCGTCGATTATGTGATCACAATATGTGTCAAAACAAGTGTCGTCTAAATGCACCATAACTGAAGAGGAAAGCTCTACAAATGTCGCTTGAAGACGTTTGAGCTACTGATTAGGACCAAATAAATGATTACGGGAGGTTGCAACCAGGGCAGCCAACTTGCATTGTCAAGGGCCGAAAACTTGACCGGTGGAATGTGAGAAACCCGTTAGTTGGGCTCAAAAAGTAACCTTGGTTTTTCCTCCGTCAAACCACGGTTGTTCCTTTGCTTAAACTCGACATTTTACGTTCCCATGGAATCAGCTGGTGCTTTCATGTTCCAAGTTTTCTGGCAACCTTGAATCTGAGATTTGATTTGATCCCATCACCAGCTAGTTTGGGCTTTGCTTTACTTCCTAAACCTAAGCGTGCTCACGGATATCTTCACCTTAAAGCGCTTAAATAAGAGCTAACGCAACGCTGACACGTCATCTAGTAGAGTTTCAACAAGCTTTCCTCTCCAGTCCTGGCGGACAAAAATGGCCAACAACATCATATAACCCCAGCCAGAACACAACCCTAGCTTGAGAAGATGAATGCAGAGCTTCATTTTTCGTGATGGTTTTTAATCAATATTCGCGTGTGGCATTAGAGGACAAGATGTTCGGTTTATTCCTTGCCGGCCTTGCCCTGCGCCTTCAACACCTTCATCACGATCTTCTGCTCTTCGATGAGGAAAGCGCGGATGATCTTCTCCCGGACGGCCTTGTGGCTAAGCACACCTAGAACCACAAAGGTTGATCTCAATCGAGCGTTCATTAGCAAAAAGCCCAAAGTCCCCTTTACCTCCGTAAGCGCGGAACACCTTCTTGTGTCGGAGCGAGAGTCGCGAGCGCTCGCTGGGTCGCGTGGGCTTGATGCCCTTCAGCTTGATGCCGGTCATGGGACATTTGGGCACGCTGGGACGCTTCTTGAGGTACTGGAACACCAAGCGACCGCCAGGGGTGCGTGTGATCTTGCGCCGATTAGAGCGCGTGTTGTAGCTCAAACGCCGACGGTAGGTGATACGCTGAACCATCTAGAAGTATAAAATCGCGGAAAACCGATTAGCCAAATGAGCTAGATTCTAACGTCCAAAATGGGTCTCGGGACTGGGGTTAATCAGGAACTTCGAGGTAAGGTGTAACTCAATCTAATCGCCTTCCACAGTGAGTAACTGGATTAAAGAGCGATTGATGACCAGGTAAAATAACCCAACTGACTAACGAACCATTGACGACGGTGATTTTTTCTTCTTTTTTTAATAATGAAAGGTTACCGTGTTGTACTTTAAAATCCAATTGGAATTCCAACTATCCATTAAGAAAATCATGACCCACTCTAATATGGATGGGGATGCCAGGATCGATAGTTAATATTTGGCAAGCGCGTGAAAAAATTATTTGTTCCTTCAATTGGGACTGCCTGCAGGTGGCTACAATTAAGTACCTGAATTTCACTTACTTGCAGTTTTGGTCTACATAAAAGCCAAACCAGTGTCTCCAAAAGAGACCTAAACGTCCTGAAGTAACTCAGATATAGAAGTAAATCACTCAAGCCTTTCAGAGGTTCGCGGCCTTTGAAGGTCAAAAGGACCAATCAAGGCCTTTGTTTCTATAAAAATGGCGTCCTTCCCACCAAAATATAAAAAAATTCTTTACAACCGAGTACCCTACTGGCTTTTGAGGAGAATTAGTTTGGAGTTGTCATCAGATCCAAAGAGGGCAATCAGAACTGAAGAGTTTTTCTTTCACATTAGCCGGACTATAAAACCCCAAATGAGCCTGATGAAAGCTTCACTTGATTATAAGATCACTTGCTCATGGTCTTCTACCCAGAAGCCTCTCAAAGCAGCCAAAAGTGCACCCAAGAAATAGACAGTCAGGAACTGAGAATTGTCAACTTGAAGGTAAAACCAAGTTTTCGGGAAAGGCACAATTTCATACTGATTAATATATCTTCTTAGAATGGGCCAACTCTGCACTAAAACATGTTGTGAAGTCGTTAGGCAAGAAACGCGATTTAAACACATCCATCCACAGAGAAATCTCGTGTTCAGAACGTCCATTGTAGGATCAAGCCTAATATAACCCACCGATTGTTTGCTTGACAAATAGGAACCAATCTAATTTGTAGAATATCGGAAATTATGTAGAGGTGGTTTTCTGCAATCTGTGCGTTTCTCCACATATTATATCCTTTTCAAGACAATCGGACCAAACAGCAACGTATTACAGATTTCCTCGACTGATCTACTAATTTTCGGTTAAGGATCAATATCGCTTCTTACACTTCACCGAGAAATCAAGAGTCTAGTTACAGGAACACACCGTTTTAATAGGTTCCCATGTACGGATTTCATTGTCAATCAAATCAACTGATGCCTCCCCGTGATTACTTTAATGGCCATCAATTGGTTTGTGGGTAGTTGATGTAAGGTCACTAGCGCTTTTAGATTAGGCTGACAGAGGTTAGCTGCAGTAGTCAAAAAGTGGGACCGACATCTAATTGATGGACCACCTCTCACTTCGTCCAAATTCTTTGGGGACTAAATCCCCTTGTCAAGTAAGTGGCACCGGGTAGCTCCATGTCTCAAATTCCTCACTCGATCAATAAGTTTCCACTAAACAAATCCAGGCTACAACGTGACCCGATCCCGGCAAATGATTGTGGCTTCCCGTTTTCCTCCTTCTTTTTCTTGGTCCTGACTCAACCCTTCACTTCCAATCTAGATCGAAAACATAATTCGGCGATGACCCCGCTCTGTTCTCATATTCCCGTTGTGAGACAATCTTGACCCAGGTCAAATTGGACGGGGTAAGTCAGCCGGTGGCGGTTTGTGGGCTTTAAGACGATTTGGGTTCAAGATGAACCAGATTGGGGGCGATTTTCAGGTTTCACTTGACTTTTTCTTACCTTGACGGATCCAAGTTCCAGCTGAAAAGGAAGAGGAAAAAGGCAGCTACACGTGAGCGTGACCAGAGGCCGAGCGGACGAAAGTTCTGGACTTCGAGTTTTTGGGCGGGTAGATATGGAGGATTGTCCGTGTGAAAAAGGGATATAGATATTGAAGCGGCTAGGTTAGATCCAAATTGAATTATGCTTAAGTTTTGACGTACTGAGTAAGGCAATGAAAACAAAAGATAAAGTAGTTGCACTTCTTGAAAGGCATGGATTTCAAATCTATGCTAAAATAATTTCAAATAAGCCAAGAAAATTGCCGATATTTAGAAGAATTGGCTAGAAACCCAAAATAATAAAAGCTCAGGCCAAATTGTAGCTTATCACGATATGCGTCATAATTTCGTCCCAGATCTAGCAGTTGCCCTTGTCTTTGGTCACCCTTGAGTTCAAGTCAGATGGCGATGCGTCGGTCGTGAACTTCATGGTTTATTATGAAAATTAATCTACGGCAAAATGACAATGTGGACCATAAAAAGCCCGGCATTTCAAATGGAGAGACAGATATTACTCAATAAGATTGACCCGCTGTACCTTATCTTGAATAAGTTGACCTACCCCTAATGCGTTTGTTTTGAAGCGTAAATCGAACCATGAGCAATCAACCCAGACCTAATTGCTTGAACAGGATCGAGGAATTGTAACAACATGTGACATCAAAAGGTCAACCATATCGTAATGGGTCATATGATAAAAGAGATGGACCTTAAAATGGAGCTCAACGTCAGATCTTGAGTCATGAGAAATTTCTTTTTTCGACTAAACCAACCAGAGTGACCAGTTGGTCAATAATCTGGAAATTAATGCTTTTTCCCTGATTTGTTGTTTATGAGCATGCAGGTTTTGTTGAATAGTTGGGGAAACTTTCAGGGATTCTTCTCATTGAAAAATCTAAATTAACCAAGATCTTTAAAAAAGAAATTAAAATCTCACAAACCCCAGAAAAATGCGTGGCAATCCTTTTTCATCGCTCTTTTGCAATTTTTGTCTGCACTAGCTCTCTTGGAGAGAAACACACCATTTACTTCAAATTTAGCCTCTTGAATGCCCTGTGTCTAGATAGTTTTTCTTTTCCTTCATTACCAGTTTCAACTCTAAAAACACCAACCTCTCAAAGGCGATGGTACTTTGGACATGCTTGACACTCATAAATGTACTAAAGTGGTACTACTGAAAAGCTAGAACCTATTGACATCAATATCCCCACAAAATTACTGGAAGACACATGCTTTGTTTTCCAAGGAATTCCTTTCAAATAAAGTTTTTTTATAATTGAAGGTTGTAGCTCCTAAAGTTTAAATTGAGCATAACAGGTGAAACCTCATAAACATACAGTACAGAGAAATGAGATATGTGGTTTTATGACATGATAAAAGAGGAAATCAATTAGGGTTCCAAAACAGTTTCGCCAAGAAGATTGAAGAGAGTAAAATTAAGCATAAATTAAGTACAAAATCAAGTATTTCACAATAGCCTGGATTTCCAAAGTCAATGATCTGATAATGTCAGTGGTGAAATATTTGAAAAATGGGCAATGATTCTTTGGAGCAAGCAACAATAGATCCAAGTGAGTATTATTCCAGCCAAGCTCTCCTCTTGGATTAAAGCCTCCTTGCCCAAGAATAGTGTTTTCGTCAGCTGACCATCTGGTCACCCTGTAAGCAATTCAGCAACTATCCATCCAGCTGTCAAAACTTTTGACTCAAGACTCAAGATAACCCATATGTATGGATCATGCAGCCTTTGAGGTCATCATGTTGGATTCTATGACCGATCAAGCCTAGTCCACAATTAGCCATATGGATTCTTTCCTGTCTTTAGAGTCGGTGTACGGGGCCGGTACGGCGGAAATCACGGCCAAATTGGCCTCCATGCTTAGGGAACATGAACAGGTTGGCCACCCCGGTGAGTGACAACACTCACTAAATCTCCATTGATCAAAATAGTTTGTCAGATGGAAGGGTGGTATGTTGACAATGGGGCGAAACCAAATCAAACTCGAACGCAAACAAACAAAAGCTCTATCAAACTTCAAATCTGCTTGACAGATTATTTTCAATCTTTTGTTATCCACCAACTCTTGGGTGGTTTTATTATCATATGTATGTCACAATTGGTTGTTTTACATTGTGAACTTCACTTGAGCTTATATTCAATATTTTCAAATCGGAAAGCCCCTTTTGTTATAGTTAAAATGAGTTTAAAAAAAAGACCACATGCAAGAGTCGGAATGGATAAAAATGCGCAAAAAACTCATTTCCATTGGTTCATTTTGTAGAGCCCTGTCACCAAATAGTTATCAATAGATAGATGCATTCCCTAATAAGAATGAATAAGAACATGAATAAGTCCGCGAAAGGCAGACAAAAACAATGTTGCGGAACAAATTCATCGATCTTCTAAAATTGTCATAAAAGCCTGTATTACATCTACTGTATATCATTTGACATTATTGATCTTTTGCACAATATGAGTGTAATGTAGTATTTATGGATCCACTTGAAAGTATTTAAAACTCTCAGACTCAAAGACTTTTGTCAAGAGGGACAGTCTTATTTTTTTTACTTTTGTGAATTTCCTGCATATTCCTCACGGCGATTAAATCGTACTTTTAGAATTTCTCCCCTTAATGGCGTTTTTTAGCAATAGCATAACTGGTTGTAATTTTGCACCCACATTGACGCTTTCATATTGGAGCCCTATTCATGATTTGATTTTGGGTCGTTTTGTGCCCGGCAATGATGTAATAGAGCTTCTTTGAAGCCTCATATTTACCCTCTAGTTAGTCACAAAACGAGGTCGAAATTTGAGCCGCAAGGTAAAAAGTAGTACAGTAAAAAGAAATGGTTTATAAGGGCCATGTTCCTCAAGTAGGTAAAAATAGACTGGATAAATGTAGGACATTACAGCTAGCTAGTTTTTTTCGTAGGATTGTCATGTTTTCATGAGTCATGTTACATATTATTATTATCCCCTTTGACATGAATTGCAGATGACGATCCCGATGAAGGCCGATGGTCGAAACTAGTCAAAGAAATTGAATCCCATTTCGAGGAAAATGAGGACATCTTGGAGCAAATGGAGCTCGAGATCCGGAGTTGGAGCCAGGAGCTTCAAAGCGAGAAACAAAAGGCTGACCATCGTCTCCAAAGCTACAAGGTGGAACTCCAACGTTTGAAAAAGGAGTTCCTCAAGGGCGTTCGCCATCACCAAAGAACTCAAGAGCGAGGCCAATTGGGCTTAAGCGATGGCTCGCACGATCCCGAGAACCAAAAACAGGGCTTGTTGGACAATACTGAGACCTTGGAGCGATCCTCTCGAAAACTCCGCCAGGGTCACGGTTTGTTAGCGGAAACCGAATCGATTGGGGCCTCCATATTGAACGACCTCACAGATCAACGAGAAACCATCCAAAGATCGCGTAGCAAGGTAATTGATTACTGTTTGTTGTAAAGCTTCTTCTTCGATGACGTCTAATAGATCTTCCATTTCAGCTCCGGGACACTCAAGATGATTTGCATTCGAGCTCTCGGATCCTGACCAAGATGCTGATGAGGATCATTCAAAACAAGGCCGTCCTGTTCGGGCTTGCGTTTCTCATATTCCTGTTATTTGTCATATCGATTTTCTATTTCCTAGGAAGTTAGACCTCTGATCTCTATCTATCTCTAAGGAATGTCCCGGGAAAAATGCATTTTAGAGCAAATACACTGCATTCAGCAATATTCTATGCCGGTTTTGTCACTATTGGGAGTTTTCACTCGTGACATCATCAAATTTGGCCGCAGCGACATCTTGTGTGCAATTCATGGATTCAGAGAGTGCAAGCCCTTTATCCAATTTTGGGAAGCGTTTTTCCCCCCAATCTAACCGTCATAAACAGCAATGAAGATAAAATATTCAATCAGATATTTTCATTTGTCGTAAATGATATATTTTTGGCTTGGGAATAAAAAAATGGGGCAAATTGAAGTGAAATGAGCAAGTTCATCAATTTCATGGAGCTCAGGAGTTTTCTCGAGGGTCCTAAGATCACCAGTAATCTCTGCTTTCAGGTCTGGTTTTGCTTGAGAGCATGAAGATATAAATATAGAAAAAGATCACAAACATGTACTATAAAAAACAAGCAAGAAGGTATAATTATATAGGAGAGCATAAAATATGAATGTAAAAGAATGCGTCAATGGAGGAGTTGAGGAGTTGTCGACAATTACAATTTTTGAATTAAAAATTACAACCAGTCAGACCTTTATATAGTTAACTCTAACTGTTAAAGGTATCCTTGAATTAACGTACACAAGTAAACACAAAAACATTTCTTTAAAATTGAAATTTAAAATTACACTTTAAAACAGTTTTTTTTTCTTAAATAGTGTTCCGATACAATAACCTGAAATTTGTAAAACATTTGTCAAATGGTCATTGGTCGAAATTCAAGTGCAAAGAGGTCGAAAGGATAAGGCAAATTTGATGGCTTGTCCTAGTAATGAACCATTATTCAATTTTACATAAAGTATGGTCTTAAATACTAAATACTTGCTCGAGCAATACCTACATGAAGTAATCAATCACCAACGAAAACTCGTCCTTTTGGCACCTGATGTGCTCCCACTTACGGTTAGAATTCGGTATTGCTACCGGGGAGACCTAACATAAAAAAAAAACAGTTTTAAGTCATTTTAGCCAATATATTCTCACGAGGACTAGATCCCTTGAAGCAGGATAACGAGATGACGTCATTAAAACTTCTAGGGCTTAATATCTCTTTGTTAAGGGATTGAATTCGAGTTCCAGGTCATTTATTATTAAAGGAAAATGTTCAGGTTATGATATGTACCTTTATGAAACATATTTTAAAGCTTGAAAAGGTAGCTTTTAAATTCACTCTTGCCATTCAAAACTTTCTTATTTTCATAAATGTTTTTTTTTTCAAAACCTGGAATTTTTTTTCTTTTCTATTCTGATGACAGGTCCATTTCCTTTTTTTTTTTTTCAATATCTTTAATAGTTTTGAAAATAGGCCAGTGACCTCCCCCAAGAATGGCGATGAGTCTTCAAGACAGCTGTCGCATAAATGACTCAAAAACGTTACCCTTGAAGAACTCATCTAGGAAAAATAAGAACAAGCAGCAATTGGGCTTAAGTTATCAATATGTATTTTAAATTGATTTTTCTGTCTATAATTTTGATGAATGCAATCAATCGGAACGGCGTCTGCAGTGGGTGGTGGTGGTGGTGGTGGCTTTATACTTCTTGTCGTTGTTGTTGTTGAAGAGGAGGCGGAGGAGCGAGATAGATGATTGACCCGGCTCCTTTCTGGTCTCTACTTGACTGGCTAAACACTAAACGAGTCTCCTCTCTGTCCTTCTCTTCAGAAGCGGAGAGGTCAAGGAAGTAGGAGGCGATGGGTTGTGGGAATATTAGTCAGGAATAATTAGGAGGATGGCAATAAAAACTGAACTTAAAAGAGGGTGGGTTTTTTTTTTTAGGTTTGTTGCAAAGGAGGGCTGTAGGGAAGAGGGAAGGGAGGTGGTTTTCTTTTCTTGTTATTGATGATGGCACATCATAATATTCTTATTTCAACACGTGGTTGGGACAACACATGTGGATCTTTCATTTAGACACAACCGTGACACAATGACCGTGAAATACACACAAAACACACGCACATCCCGAGGGTCAATGATGCTTTTTTTTATATTTCTAGTCAAAGAAATGGATGAGGGGGTTACGACGATCCCCCTTCTGTGGAAATTGTGGGTGGTTGAAGAGGCGGGTTCTTCTGCTGAAGTTGGCTACTCGAGAATGGAGGGAGCGGCGGGCGGGAGACAAAAGAATTTCTGTTTCACTCTCGTCTTCCTTCAGTTGGTCAAGTTTACAAGAAATAATCCGGGGTACGCCGAGTCACGTGGGGCTCTCCACGACGAGGAGCCGGATCGAACTGCAAGCTGTAAATAACACAAAGACGATGGATGAATACATTTTAAGAATTCCATGTTCCTGAACCTGTTTTTAAATTCTACATCACTCCCTTCGTCGATTTTTTTTTTTTGGTGCAAAAGTTGCAAAAACAATGCCTAATGCCTTAATCAATATGTACACAAGATAGCCTATGCAGTGCTTCACGGTGTAAACAGTATAAATACAAAGCACTGAAAAGGATTCGTACTATATGTATAAAAATGATTATGTTGCAAGTTTGAAACGGAGGAATAAACAACATGAGCCAAAGAACACGGCAGCGTTCTTGTTTCTTTCGAAATATCAATCAAAGGCATTCAACCAAACCAATTGTCGATGTCCTACTAGCCACTATTCAGGTTAGGTGTACATGTACTTACAAGGAGTATTTAAGCGCGTCATCCAGTTCCATGATAGCGGCTTGGTTTCCACATCGATAGCAATAATTGGGAGCGGAGAATATCGTCACCACGTTTCTAGAATTGTATCAGAAAAATCTCTTACAGAAACTAGGAAGAAGTGCTCTCCAATCGAATACGTCGAGGCAGCCTTGAGGAAATGGAAGGTAGGTACGTAAGTCTTCTTTCTTACCGGTCATGACACCAATTGTATCCTTCCATGACAAGCTGATGGGCTCTGGACACCAAGGTGAGTCCATTCGAATGGTTGAACGTTTCCGATATGTCCTGACCAAATGTGTAGCCTGCACCACGCGGCGAGATTCCCCAACCTCCACGGTCATCGGGGTCTGACCACAACAGGTCGCACATGGGTCCCTGGAAGACGAGCATTTCAATGTAGCTTGAACATTCATTCAGGTTCTCAAAGAGCAGCAAGTGCTCCTCCCCCCTAGAGGGCATTGAGTGCCTCCTGTACAATTTGCGATTGAAATGCCCTGCAGCGCCCTCTTTTGGCTACTGGGGGAAAGACATAAAATTTGGCCTGGTCTTTGAGCTGGTTTGGAACATTTGCAATCAGTTTCAGTATCATCAACGACATCAACATCTCCAGGAGTCTCATCATCTATAGAGATATCTTCGAAGGGTCTACTCCCCATAATAAAATACCCTCGAGCAGCAACCCTCGACTTATTGTTGTCATTTTCTTTTACCTCGTGGGGAACTTCCTGGAGGCGATCCAGGGCTCGAATATGGTCCAGAGTGTCGATGCTCGGACTCAAACCGCCGTGGAGACAGAAGATTTGACTGTCCACCAATGCGGTCAGGGGCAAGTAGTCGAATAAGTCCTGAGGAGGATTAAGATGTATGTCCGTTGAGAGGTCGGGATCAAGATGATTAGGAGGAAAGCAAGCTACGACGGAGCCTTACCGTGAAATACTTCCAGACGTTGGCGTTGCCATACTTGCGGAGACATTCGTCGTAGAATCCGTAGACTTGGGTGATTTGTCGGGACTCGTGGTTTCCGCGAAGGATAGTAATGCGCTCGCGAAATCGAACCTGCAAGGATCAATGGAAATTTTTATTTCAAGCATTCTGAGCAAAATTGCTTTTCGATCAAGGATTTAAGCGTACACGACTTTCAACTCTCAATTGAGCTGGCCTTATTTGGTTATGAGTTTACAAAATCTGGGATGAACCCAAATCTTGTAGCTGAAAGAATGCTCATTTATTTTAAAACCTTTTTTTTTCTTTCATGTGATTATATTGGTGAATAGAAAGTCTCAGGATGTTTCACTCTTCAAATTTGAGCTGATAATATAAACCAAAGTATAAAGACGTTTAAAAGAGCTGAGGATCCAACACAAGGTAATCCACATGGTCGTCACAATACTAGGAGATTGCTTCAACATTGGATGGAGTAATGTTCAAAATTCACCAGAAGGAAGCCTCTGACTAGGAGTTGAATGGAATATTAATGAAGATAGACGAGTATTTAGAATGGTATTGTTGATCGCACATCATGGTCGAAAGCTTCTACAAAGACTTTTTGGCCGTAAAATTGTCGCCAATAATGTTCATGGGTTAACTTTTATTGGTAGATAGAATCATCATCAAATTTGGCTTTGAAATCTAGTTCTCAATAATCCTTGAATGGCGAGAATCATTGGCCAGGGTTCAAAAGGTGAGATTTTTAAGGCCAAAAGTGAACCAAATCCATCTGCTGCGTGTAAAATATGTTGACGAAGCGACAATTTCTCCATTGGCTTGTTTTTCAGAATTGTTGATCTCTTAGGGAATAGCGATTTCAGAAATGATCACAAAAATGTGAAATTGGGTAATTGCTTAATGTTATAAATAAAATAGATAAACTTGCAATGGTAATGAAAACTTCAACTTCAATTGGTCGATGAAATCTCGAGTGTGCTCAAAACTACTGTATAAATTATGGTCAAGATGGTCAAAAAAAAAATTTTACAAACTAGACATATCAGTGCGTGACTATAAACCAAAAACGATTATTTAACCCAGGATTAATCGAGCTCCTTTCACGTTAAACCTATATTGAAAGGCATAAATTTGAAAAGCCCTCGTAAGCCATATATATATAGGATTCCCACGCAACATACACAAAGTCTGGTTTTTGCACTTCAGAGGGCGCTCGGTGAGTTAACCCCTACCAAATACCGCGCCGATTCCTCTTTATAGGGCTTGTCAAGTAAACGTCTTCATGGACAGCTGACGTTATTCCATGGAGTAAAATTAAAGACAACAAGCCCAGCCAAACTACATTGTGCGTTCATCGAATTTTGACGTTTATTCTACTTCTAAGCAAATAGCATTGTGGAATTGAGCCAATTTGATTGTGCGTTCACTGTTTAACACCAAACATGCTCATTTAGTAGGGTTTTGTAACACAACTAGCTCAAAATCACTCGATTATTGAAAATTCAATGGACGAATAGTGCGAGTTGACTGTGATGTTTGTCTTCGTTCTCTCTCCCCAAAATCAGGGTGCCGGACCACATTTTGCCTTGAATTTCCTTTCCTTGACAGCCCCTTTTGAATCATAATGCGTTTTAAGCGGATTTTGTCCAGTATACAATGTCCGGAAAAGAAGTTGCTTTCATGACAAGTAACGTCCCCATTTTGTGGGGGCTGTTCGGACGTTACAAAGAAAGGTCGGTGGTCGCTCGCTGTATGTACCTACCTTCAATGAGACCAGGAGCGTGACGGTCTCGACGGAGTAGTATCCTCGATCCACGTAATCTCCCATGAAGAGATAGTTGGTGTCGGGGCTTTTGCCGCCAATGCGAAAGAGTTCCATGAGGTCGTGGAATTGACCGTGGACGTCGCCACAGACCGTGACGGGACACTTGACCTCCTGCACATTGGACTCCTTGGTCAAAATCTCCTTGGCCTAAAGACAAGAAGGATCATCCCATGATTCAATCCTCAAATGGGACAGTCTCGTTCAGGCGGATTCCCGTGGAAACACCGTCAGA
>NC_081451.1:5271210-5275628 GCF_007210705.1 Tigriopus californicus
CTCAATTCTCATAGGCCTCAAACCATGGCTTGATTGCCCATCGATTTGGGGTGGCCCTTCCAAGTCCCTATCCCAGGCCTGCAGGCTGATACGACTCTCCAAATGTCCAAATCATGTCCCTGGTGGGGGGGGGGACACTCTGGGTGGGTTTTACCTTTTCGCAGAGTGTCTTGACGTTGTTCTCGGCCAGTTGTTTGCAGTCCATGAGTTGCTCAATCCATCCGTCCAGTTCCTTCAACGAGGACTTGTCGTTGGCGTCGATGATCGGACTCATGTTGATGACCCACAAGATATCCAAGATCGAGGATCCGGGCGGGATCGAGTAGGCGTGTCCTACCAAGGGCCTGATTCACGGGCTTCCTGTGCTCGTCACTTCACTTACTTACTTACTAAGTCCAGTCTTTTGGGTCTTTGAGCTCGTTGGCTCACCTGGCTCCGTGTCAGTGTTGCCGGCCGATGGGTGTGGAAAAAAAGCGCTGGACTAGGGGATAAATGTTATTCACCACCGATTAGCTGGCGGTGGTCATTTTTAAATTGGTGACAGACTGTTGGAAAGATTTGGAGAGAGAGACCTTAAAGGACTATTGATATCGTGTTAGGTCAAGTTTCAAAAACTAGCACCGCCAACTAATCGGTGGAGAATAACGTTGACCGGACTATACGGCTTTTCCACCAGATTCAGGTTGAAAGGGACGAAAGGGGCGGTGAGTCTGGTTGGAGCCCACTCTTGGATTGGCTTTTGATCGTCATTGTTCAATGGTTATCGGTAGTTTGGCCAGGAAAAGGGGTCGTTCTTACTCAGTAGCGTCGTGGAGATTTTCCTCATCTAGCTAGACCCCAAAAGCGCAAAACCCATGTATCTACGCTCGTTCTGGTGACACTGCTAAATTCTGCCAGCCGTCTGCCTTGGGCTTTTCTCGTGCTGAGCCCTTGAGGTTTCTAGGCAGGCAGGCTGTGAATCTGGAGGGGTAAGATGGGGCGGTCAGGCTGAAGCGGCAGGGTGGTGGCGGAGCAGGGCGAGGGCGTGGGTTCGATTCGCTTGTCGGATAATGGGAGCCGGGGTTTACAATTGGCATAGTAGGTTAGGAATAGGTGGATGTGGATGAATCATAGCTGGCCGGAACTTATTTGTCCAATTTATATCAAGACACTTGTACCATTTCAATGAAAAGTAAGTCTTTGGAATGACAACTATATGTATTAAACTATCATGCGACTGCTGTGCACTGTAACATGAATGATGGTAAATAAAGTGTAAGTTTTAATTCAGGGAAATGGAATTATCATCATCATTTGTACCTTTATTTCAATCATATGTAAATGAATATATATTTTTTTCGAGTCAAGGTGATGATACAAAATTTGCAAAATTTTATGACCTAAAGCCAGCAGCGACAGCATCAATAGAAGAAAATTGACTAATTTCAACTACTAACCCATCTCAACATGGATAAAGAAGTGAGTGCTAAACAGAAAACATGAGGCGACCATGAATTTTGAACAAAGACATATCAATGCATCACCCATGCTTTCATATTGTAACCGCATGACTATGAGATAAAGCTCAAACGAAATGCGAGTGATACTTGTTTCTCATCATATGTTTGGCAATGGCATCACCAATATTTGTGGCTGCATGGACTAATATAATTTCAAAATGACCTGGGTTCATTTCGTTCCGTCACGCTGACTCGTTCTTCCCTCCGGAGATGTGCTTGGCTCAAGGCTTCCCACAATTGGCCGTCATCTACCATCTTGCAATGGACCTACATTTAAAACATCCCGTCTACTTCAAGTAAAAAAAAGCCAAAAAATGTCAGCTAAACAAAGTTCTATATGCATTCAAAATGAGGCAAGATTAGAACCAACCACTGTGAAAGCTTCAATGAACCCATTTCAAATTATGGCATACTACCGAAAGAGCTCAAGTCCTTCATATTGACATCACTGGGGAAGTCCACTTCTGAACTTACAGGGCCTTCAATTCATCACGGTCACGGCAGCTCAAGTGACCATATTAAGAGCATAACACATTCATAAACTCATGGTCATTTAATGTCAGATTGAATCCGACCGAGATATGTATCCGATGAATTCAACGATAAAATGCTTTTGACCTTAACCATAAGCATTCCAATTTCAAAAATCCTTTAGAATCATGAAGAGTGTATATTTTTGAGACTGTCTTAGATGAAGAGTGTCAACGATTTTCGTCACGTTTGGCAATTCGATCGGCGGATGAGGCGGATTTGATTTTGGCAAGCACACCGGAGAGGTGGGCAGCTGGGCAGCTGGGCAGCCCTGGAAAGGAATATTGATTACCATAGATGTAGGAAATCTTCCTTTAGCCAATGTTTAGTTTCAGGTGATTTTAGCGTACAGAAATGGATGATCTTTCGTAAAATGAATTGATCAAGGTGTTTTACGTCGTTTTACACCATATTGCACCAAACTTGATGCTGCATCTTGATGAAAAGTAGCAAATAAAAGTCTGAGGCAACACAATGTCCAAGCAACATTTCTATGGCATTCATCATTCAGGGCCGCGACAATACGACTGAAATGAAAAGCATGGAAACTAAGCTCGTTGAGATCGAATCATTTTCAAATCAAGGGAGAAGAGGGTAGGTAGCTCCAGGCTGAGATGCTGTGTAGAAAAAAAAGCATTAGAAGTACATTTAAAGTCCAGAATTAAGAGCCCTGATGAAATGGAGGAGTCCATGTCTTTTACCGACGGGACAGCCTGAGGCAAACCTGGCTGGTAAGGCGGAGATAGGAAAATTGTCGGGTCGCCTGATTTTCCAAGTCAAAGCAACTTTTCTAGTGCTGCCAATTTTCAAAACCATGGGTCAGAGTGAAGTAATGAGAAAAAAGAAACATCAAATAAAGCCATCTTGAACGCATCTCGAAATACAGATTTTGTTGGGAGTGTATCAACCGAAGAGTTTCACACTGATGATTTGGAAAATGATAGGAATGGAAGAGATAAGCAGCCAATTTACACAATCAGGAGACCAATAGAATCGAGTTTGCTTTTGAGTACATATTGAACATCACATATTTCAAGTACCCCTGTAGGCATGAAAGTAAGTCTGAATATTTTTTGCAAGCCTTCTTGTTACCTCTTCCATTGGACATATTGCCCTGAAATTGAAAGAAGATTGACGGCCTGGTTTTCAGGTGTACCAGTCTCACGCTTGGGGGTGACAACCAATTAGCAAACATTAGTCTAGAATAATATGCCCCAAACCAGCACGACCGTGGTAGATACTTACACACACACATATACCACCTATACCAAACTTGTTCCCTTTGGCCCCCTCATTTCAAAACGTGTCCCAATACACGCCTATAATTTTGGTACAAAGACCGAGAAGAAACCTGACCCAAACGAGATGCCGGACCGGGATCACTCCTGCGCCAGCTGCCGGTCAGCTGCAAGTTGGAAACCTCCAATCTCCTGCTGATCATTCCTCATTCCTCAGTTTCCTGACTGGATCGATTCCTTATAAGTGGCACACCCGTGCGAGGAAATTTCTCCCGTTGGTTGTCAGAGTCTGTCTTCTCCCAAGGTCCAACGCCTCCATTCTTGTTGACACGATGTCTCCTCCCGTTTTCGGCGATTTGGGCAAGGGTTGCCGCGATGTCTTTGGCAAGGGATTCCATTTCGGTCTCATGAAATTGGACGTCAAGACCAAAACCGACACTGGCGTGGAATTCAACACCACCGCCACTTCCAATCAAGTAATGAGGCCCTGCTGAGCCCGGATTTGGCATATTTGGTATGGCCGTTACACATCTTCCGTTTTTGGGTCAGCTGATATGTTTGGTCCTTTTGAGAAGAGAATAAAACCTAACCTAACCTTTCGGTTGCAAGGGCCTGGGGGCAGACAGCTCAGTTGCAAGGGCCTCGAAAACAAGATAGACGTTATTCTCCACCAATTAGTTGGCGGTACTCAATATTAAATTTGTGGCCCAATGGTAAAAGGTTTAGCTTGAGACTTTAAGGGTTATTAACATCGTGATAGGTTAGGTTGGTTTAGGTTAGGTAAGGTTAGACTAGGTCAGGTTACGATTTAAAAAAGTAGCACCGCCAACTAATCGGTGGAGAATAACGTTTACCCGAATACAACGGCAGATTAGAGTTTAATTCTGTGATGAAAAATCAAGATTCCGCGCATCGAGTTTCGAACTCACGACAGACAGAAATTAGCTCGAAGTCAAGTCTCCGTAACCAAGTTTTGGAGACATTTGGACCGGCAACGTTTTTAATTAACGCAGCTACATGTCGAGAGAGTAGCAGCTGACCTAAAAATGGAAGATATGTAACGACCATACGGATTTGGGGGTGGAAGGGAGAAAGAGAGATTCATGTTATGGGGAGACCAAATGACTGAGCAAGCTTTTTGAAATGGAAT
>NC_081451.1:5275662-5300918 GCF_007210705.1 Tigriopus californicus
CTACAAACCGTGAAATCCCCCAGCGCTTACTTACGCCTTCACATTTTTAGGGCGTTAGTCGTTCTTCAAAATAAGAATGGGTTAGCTTGGCCAAAAAGAGTAATTAATTGCCATACCCTTACTCGTCATAAAATGTCATGGCGTTACTCGTTCCACTTACTTCTACTCAAATTTTAGATGACGAATAGTTCAGGGTTTTTTTCCCCTCATCAAGACTTTACCTCGATAAATCAATGGTTATTAATTCATTCTAAACAATACTAAAATTTGTAGTTTTCCTGCCACCATATTACACCAATAAGCATTGATATTGTATATTTGCTCTCATTCTTGGCATTATGGAAAAATCATTTTTTCCAAACTTGAACTGCTTCAGCTTTATCAATCATATATCAATATCATGCTTCCACCATGCCTTTTTGAAAGTTGAAACTTGGGAGGCGAAAGGCATATTTTAGAATTCAAAAAACATATATTCAGGGGTGAGGATTTTTTCGTTGGAAAAATCAACTTTGAATCAAGAGACGTAAACAATGAAGCACTGTTAGGATTACACTAAGATTTGAAACCACAAACATTCATTGTTGTTAAAAGCAAGCACAATTGTCTGCCCTGAACCTCTTTCTTTAGGCTAAATCTAAATATAAAAGTATGGAAATTTCTGTTAAAATTGCCTAAAAGCTTCAAGTTAAATTATCAAGAGAAATTAAGTGCCACTCTGGAGCGTGAAAAAGGGATCGAGTAACGAGTATTATTATTATTTTTTTTTGGCTGGGGGGCGGGGGGGTAGTCGTTACCAATGCAGCATTTTGAATTGAAATGTAATGGCTGTTTTTCGAAAACAGGCACGAACTCCTGTAATTTCGTTAGTATCGCCGTGTTTCTAAAACTTCTAAAACCCCATGCATCCACCTATCTGCTCGCTGATTAGGAAACCGGCAAGATGACGGGTCAATTGGAGACCAAGTACCGCTTCAAGGAGCACGGTATCACCGTCACCGAGAAGTGGAACACGGACAACAACCTGTTCGCCACGGTGGACTTGCAGAACGCCTCCATGAAGGGTCTCAAGTTGACGCTGGACTCGTCGTTCTCGCCCGCCACTGGCAGCAAGAACGGCAAAATCAAGGCTGAATACAAGCACGACACCTTGGCCGCCCAAGCCGATATGGACATGAACATGGGCGGGCCCCTGGTCAACGCCTCGTTGGTCTTGGGCCACCAAGGCTGGCTGGCCGGCTACCAGATGGCCTTCGACTCGACCAAGTCCAAGATCACGCGCAACAACATCGGCTTGGGCTACGCCAAGGGCGACTTTGTGTTCCACAGCAATGTCAACGACGGACAGGTCTTCAGCGGATCAGTCTACCAACGGGTGAACCCGGCACTCGAGACGGGCGTTCAATTGGGCTGGACCTCGTCCAACAACGCCACCCAATTCGGCATTGGCTGCAAATATAACCTCGACCGAGTAAGAATGACAGGCGTACATGTGAGATCTGTCAAGGTGGTTTTAATGGGCGTGTTTTGTTTGTGTCCTCCAGGATGCCTCCATTCGTGCTAAGATCAACAATAACAGCCAATTGGGCTTGGGTTACCAACAACGCTTGAGGGAAGGTAAGTTGAAACCGTGAACCACTGGAATGGGGTGGACCCGGAGGCTAAGGGCGAGAACTCGTATTTCGCAATCGAGTTCAGCGCATTGCGTTCTTCTTTAAAGGTCACGACAATTATGTATTTCAATTTTTTAATTCAATCAAATGGCAAAGTCAAAAGTTATGGCCGCTCAAAGATCACTACATAATTTCTTCCTCTCTGCCTTGTGATGTGTTGCACTTTGAAAGAACATTGATCTTGATCCAGTTGCTTGATCAAACTGAAGACTAAAACATTTAGTTGTAGTGATCTACAGTTCGTCAGATTTGAAAAAAAAAATACATTAGTACCCTCACAAAATGTTGGTTCGCGACCCTAGCCTCCCCATACATGTTCTAGTTCAACCATAGCGAAGCAACAGATACCATTTTTTTATCCATCAGAACGAATAAGCTTGTGTTTTCACTGACCTACAAGGTCTATCGTGTAATCTGGACAAGTTTTTGTATTTGTTTCAATTTTTAGATATAGTTACCCACGGTTTTCAAAGAGCCCTTTTCTTGCATAGACCCACAATAGCTGAAAATGCTTTATCATTAGATTTGGTCGTTTCTTGAAGACTTTGTTGAAACTGAGGCTTCATTGAGTTTAGTGAAATTTTCAGGGACTCGACCAAGTGTCTTTTGAATGGTTCTTAAAAAAAGTTCAAAAAATCTTGCTTTTTTTTGAAGGTTTTTAATATGGTTGTATAACCTAGGTATGCAAGAAAAAGAAGAAGACTCTTTCATTTTTTGTGACATTGAAAATCGATATTAATTGTGTGGAAATTGAATTAAGATATAACCAGCATTTTGGAGCTCAAAACGATGAAATTTGGACAGTTAATTCCCATGTCACGAAGTAGTAGTGTAATAGATGATATCATAAATTATAATCAAGTGCTAGTTAAATGTTCTCCCAATTGTCATTGAATAGGTTTTTGAAATTTTTAGTTTTTATAAAATATTTAGGCATGGAAGTTTTTGAAGTGGGAGAGAATGCCATAAGGCAATAAAATAAAATCAAGGTTGTTACCTATGATTTTCTAAGGCAGAAGAATCTCGAGACGAGTTTGGGAATTTGCGTCTAAACCTTAAAGGGTATTTTTACCACTGTGTATCCTCAGCTCAGTTTGAGAAAAAGTAACTGATTACTGCCAGATATATGGCCATAAAGTTGGTTTTAAATAGTGGTCAAGTCCGTGAGTGTTTTCTACCACATCTGCTAATAAAAAACAGAGTGCTTTGGGAGTAGAATAAAAAAGGAGGCCTAAGAGAGGTTTTTGGTTGTGGCAGAATATTTTCATGGTTTTGTCTTGCTAAAATGGTGCTGAGCTAATTCTACGTACGGTATCATCGAGTTTCACACAATTGCCAATAAATGGTCGGATAACAATTTCAGGAGGCTATTTCTCCAAAGCTTTTACATTTGCCATTATTACAGTCTTGGCCTAGTCAACATGATTGTGTGAGGGACTTTTTTTGGAAGGTTAGAGTGTTGTAGTGATTCAGGTTTACATCGAATTCGTGCTCGAAACAAAAACGGGTTAAAAATGGACGGTTTATGAAATGTTCCATCTGCCATTTTCTTCCTTCAGAGGATTTGATGTCGAGTGGTTAATTGACGCTAGCTAAAAAGAAATAAGATATCATAATGTCGTCTTTATTCTTTCTTCCACAGGCATTACCATCACTCTCTCCACCCTGATTGATGGAAAGAACTTCAACCAAGGCGGTCACAAGTTGGGCGTGGCTCTGGAAGTGTCGGCCTAAACAGACGTCGAACAGAATTGCGGTTCCTTCCGGACTAGTGCTGCTAATTAGAACTCCTATGTACTACTACAACAACAACAACAAAAACAACATTGCAACGTGTTTCCTCTTTTATCACTTTGTTAATTTTACGTACGTCCCCTGCCCCAAATTGAACATCTTTCAACGGGAGACATGCTTACTTTCTTTGATCCAGTGGGGACGCTTGACGCGCACATTAGTCTTTGGGGAGAGCCTCTGGAATGTTCAGAATGGTGAGGACGTCCTTTATCATTATGATCTGGCCTGCTGGTCTTAAGTGACCCACAGTTAAATTTCAAACTTTCTCGCCTATGTATAATTTAGCTGCTGCTGCATTTGCCAGGACACTAGTTTGGAATAAAATCATATTTTTTGTTCACCAATGCATGTATCCCGGTTTTTTATTTGCAGCCAAACTATTCACGGGAGGTTGCTAGAATTGGGTTGCTAAGAAACGGTGAGAGCTAGGAGAATCGAACGTAAGGTATACAGTCCAGTTTGAGCATAGAGATATTGTATGATGTAGGTAGAATCAGATTCAGGTTTAGAGTTTAACTTCACATTTTGATACACCGGTAGTAGTTTTTAAATACGGTTGGAAACCTTGACTAGAAATATAAGTTGGCGTGTTCAGGTGTGCAACCTTCTTTAAAGAATCTATTCTTTAACTATTGTAACCAAATAAAGCAAAACTGTTCTCAAGTTTTATTGCCTACTTGCACCTAATCAGCATCATGTTAATTGTCGAGTCCACTTACTTGTAAGAATAAAGCTTTGACACAAGAGCCCAATAAATAAAACGGCAAGCTATGCAATTCCTTTGGGGAACTCGTAAGAATCTTCTTTAACCGATTCTCAAACGAAATTTTAGAGTCCGATTTTGGTACTTTAGTTGCGTGATTACAAAAATGTGCCATTGCGTTGGATGGAAGCTTTGTGCAATCTTTATCGCAATTGGTTTCTTTTTAGGAATAGATCACGGTAAAATATGCGAAACTGATCACAAAGTTACAACTTGTAGGCATGAAGCCAATGAATTGATACTCTTTTCAACCACCCTGACAGTTTTCATGAAGTCCCACATTAGTTACTTTCAAAATAACAAGACCAAGCCAAGCCGGCCTCATGCATGATTTGTTCTATGATTATGAACAATTGTTATGCTTAAAGTTGGAGATGGCATATTCAGCTTCATACATGTGTACCTACATAGCAAACATCCAAAAAAAAGCCTGGTGGACTTATGAAAAGAGGTTTGTTTACCTTGTTCCTAAGAGTAAGGCCTATAGACATGTTTGCTCATGTAGTCATGGTCAATCATCTTTGACAAGCTATAACACTATTTTAATTGTGTGAACTGAGAAAAAGTTCTTTCAAATTAATTTACAAAGATGGTGGGTGGTGGTTGTCACATTTTAAAGACAGAGATTCAAGCCTGACTTGTTTCACCCATCCAAATACCGGTCTGATGTAGTTTCATTATATTAGCACTTAATCCATTCCTGTCATCAAGCCAGTCTCTAGTGGATCTTTTTTGGATATCTCACGGTGTTGAGGGTGGCATGATTTTGATCTACTCAATGCTAAACTCAATTCCATCACAAATGTCATCGGGATAACGCAAATAGTATCACGGAACCTCTTATGGACGCATATTGGTTCTCTCCAAGCGAGGTGTCAAGCTCATGATTTTTTTTGTTGCCCAAAGTAAGGAATGTTTTTGACATTGAATTGCAAAAATCAATGTGAGGATCGCAAACCAAACTACTGGGAAAAATGCCATTCCATTGATGTCCTTTGTGGATTGCAGGAAGAGGTTATTAACAATTGAGCTTTTGCTCGGATTGATTTGTTTGGCTTTCACTACAATAGGATACGATCGCAGCCTCAGTTTGTTTGGTTTTTTGTACCCCTTTGCGCCCAAGCGCCATCTTTCGGATATGTAGGGATGTGTCAAACGTAAAAATGCCACCGCTTTTTCAACCAACAATTGAAGTTCTGTCTCAAAGCGAGCTTAAAGTTTTACCTTTTTATCGCTTCTATCTCTATCCTTTGTTTTTTGTGTGTAGCAGCTCCACTTATTTCGACGCTATTGTTATTGACTCATGCCATAACCAAAACCTCGACACATCCCTACGTAAGTCAAAAGGGGGCGCTCAAGCGCAAAGGGGTAAACAAAGACCCCCGTGAGCATGTCCCATTGCAAAGGACTCCTGGGGCCCTTCTTTCTGATGAGAACGTTGTTCTTGGGTTCTTCGCCCTGGCTGCACAAGTTGAATCAAATCATCATCGAAAAACCTTTCAATTCAAATAGATTATCAGTTTTAGCAATCCTGTGCATATATTTAAGTGAGTGTTCAAAGATAAGTGGTACTGAACCTTTAAGTTACGCTGAAAAAAAAAATGATTAGTTTTTCAGGGATGCCAGGCTATCTGCAGAAATCCAAAGTCAATCTAAATAAGAACATGACCCTGAGAGCGGCTCTATGCGGATCTTTATTTTCAGGATCTTTATTTAGAATAAAATAATATATGCAGTGACATATTGCGTTTATCTCCAGGAATAATCAAAGAAACCTGAAATGAGCAAGATGCATTAGCTACTCTTGAAAATATGAAATTCCCAGTACCTTTCATCGGTTGATTTAATCACATTTATTCACACATTCAGGTTATAGTTATTGCACGCTAATAACCGTCTTCTAGCAGGTGGGTTAAAAACTCGATGTAGCGCTTAGCCCTGCGTAAAATTTCCAGCCGACTGAGGTGATGGGTCCTCGGGTCGTCAGGGTGAAGAGGAAGGCACAGCATGAGGTTATGAAATGCCATGCCCAGTTCCAAGGTCCTCATGTCTCCCCTTGCACACTGCTTCACAAACACTTTATTCAAGGCTGAAATGATCGTCGGGCTTTTTGGACTGCGTGCAATTGCCCCTGTGACGAGGATTCATGAACTTCAATTATGTTACCCAGCTCTTCTTGTTTTTGTGATAGCCGGCACAAAAGTGAGAAACGAAGTGAAACCAAAGCTAGTCTCCGGTTTTTTTTTCATGAGCATGAATGATAAGAATGAGAATGTGGGTTGATGTCAAAACATTTAACCCAAAAAAATGATTCTGCGGTATGTAAGCAAAGGAAGCAAACGAAGTTAGCCCTACAGTAATATTAATTACTTCTATGACATTTTAAAAGACCGTCAATAGATGGTGGCAAAACATGAAGCACCTTTTGGTAAAATTAGAGCTTCGACAATATCAAACGCATTGCCGCATATCAGGGCTGTTTCTCACTCAACCACTGGAATATGGACGGGAATAACTGGTTGATCCTCTCACCAATAAGACAATTGACATTAATTACTCTAAATTGACTACTTGTCACCTTCTTCTCATGCCATTTTAACCCTCGACCCCTTGTTCTCCAAGTAGATCTTCTTGAATTTGTTGGTGAAATTTGTCTGAGGACTTATGGTCCACCCGGTATTACCCACAAGATGCATTTTGTGTAGAGCTGAAATCTAAAATACAAACTCCAATGAGACCTCAGAGTTGGATTCTTGGGTACACTTGTCTCTTCTCTTCTGCTTTTCTGCCAAGATGGTTAAAAAGCTTCATCAAAGCTTCTAGGTTTGAAGCACTTTTATGCCTAAAATCTACCAGGCTTTGATTGGATTCTTCCGTCAACATTTCATACGACATTTGAAGTACTTTGCTGGTTGTCTTGCTGGTGAGAGGAAAGGGCATAAGCTGGTCATCGAAGAATCCAGTAAAGGACGCTCATTTTTGATAATGCGTTGACGCTCATATTTGATAATGCGTTGACTCGACTCTGAAGTGTCCATTTTCATCCCGAGCTTATCCTTCCATATTTCTGTGGGTTATAACATTATTCATTAGGCTAGGTCGAATTTCTAAAATGTTGTTGAAAGAGCGGATTGGAAAGGATTTACATGAGGAAAAAGGATGTGGAACAAAAATTAATCATTATAAAATCTCTTTATACGCACATCATGAGTATAAAGTGTTTAAGCTCCAGCACGAGAGAACTATATAATTCATACGATAACATCCGCTATCAATAAAAAGAGTGTCTTTGTGGGTTTGTTCTGCACTTTTTGGCTATATTTATTGGTTGGTTCTGGTCACTGGTCACCTTCGGCTAAAATCGCTTAAATGGCTAGTCTTACATGAGTATTTTTCGGGACGCCATCTTGATTAAGTTTCCCTGGATCCAAAGCCACATCGAGTCTATTCAATATCGGTATGTTGTAATTATTCATTTGTGTCCGTTGTCTTATAATTTGTTTTGTTAAATAGAAACCGTCATTTCGTGGACTGGATAATTGGTTTGGATTTATTCGGTGGACGCGTTTACGAGAATAGGTCTCAGCCGCAACGCCCACATTAGGGTGTACGTTACAGTCTTAATGTCGGTTACTGCAAGAGAGAAATCTCAATTGCTTGCTATTAGTACGAACATGCTCAATGGATAACTATGAAATGATCCTGAGTCCCTTTTGATGGCATTTAATTGATGGAAATTTTATGATTAAATGGAAAAGAAGGCTTCTGTTCTTCAAATGAAACTGAACTGATGTCTAGGACACTCAACGTGTAACAAAGAAAACGCCATCAATTGAGCATCAATCATGAATCATGTCCATTTATTAACACGGCTATCGTTTCTTCAAACAATATCGTAACACACTCAAAGTCTTCTTGCAAATCCACCATTGATTGTAGGGTGGTCCAACTCGTTGCAACTTTCTCTTCCACACGCCAAGGGTGAATCGCCAAAGGATTACAGAGTTATTGAAGGACACAACCATATCATCCCACTCCATGATTAACGTTCCCATGTTGAGTGGTTCGTAGTTGCGAAAATACGTCGTCGTACCAACATCCCCGGTGCAATAGCAATAAACTTCGATGATGGTCAAGACCAAAATTAACAATCCAGCCAAGATCGGCAACACTGGAACACGTTTTTGACCTTGCTTGGAAACGCGCAGATTCTTCATAATCACTGATTTGCTTGAATTCGTGGAACACTCAAGGAGCAAGGTCTCATTTGGCTCCCCTGAAGACTGGCAATCATGGGAATGGTGGCAGGAATACATGAGAACGCCACCAGCCACGAAGGTCAGCGAACATATTAGCCATGGAACGATGACCACAAGTTTCCTCCAACCTTTGTAGGAGTCTTTATCGACGGCATATGGATACTCTGTTTTGCCCATGGTGATGGTCTGCAATCGATAAAGGATCAGAAACAACTGATAGGAAACAAAAAGCCACTTCTTGGGCTGGGGACAGTTCAATTCCCAGTGGACCAAAATAAAGTTCTGACGAATTTCACTAACGCCGAGGTTAAAATCTTTCGTTTTGAAGTTTTCTTCGACATCTGCTCGGAATTATTGTCTCAGAATTTTCTACCCAACATTTTTTGATTGATGACACGCGTTGTAATTTTGGCGTGAATTTTTGGACGAAGAACAATTTCAAATTCGTTGATAGACGGGGATTAATAACACTGGGAAATATAAAATTGATGGGATGTTGAGCTTGAGCTCTGTATGAAATGGCTTATCATCCATTGTTTGTGAATGTCAAACCATTTTCTAGATTGTAATCATTCATTAATTCCCCTATCCAAGCATAATCAATAGTCCTTTAGAATCTTAATCCTTCATTCTACATACTCTACCAATTATTGAGAGTAGGATCAAAATTCAAAAAAGCTGTTTCTTTCATTTCTCCACATTGTTTCACGGAAACAGTGTTGAAAGTCTCATTTTTGTCCCGAATGAGATAATAAAGACACTTGAAGAGATTTAGATTCCGACTAAACCTGCACTTTGTGCAACAATGAAGATTGATTTAGAGCGCATTTAATTATGCGAATTTAAAAGAAAGGTTCCCAATTCAATGAGAGTTGAAACCGAGCACACGTGGATCGACCCCAAGACCTCCTATCACTGAGCTGAGCTTATTCAAAACAAATTCGTCACTGCTTTTTTTTTTGCTACACAGATCATCAAAAGTGATTTCCTTTTATTCAACAATGCTGTCCTTAAACCATGAAGTTGCACGAACCATATTGCAGAAAAGATTATCTAGAAACCGTACCACTTTATTAACACAACCATAGTTGTATCCACCCAAAATTTTCAACATTGTCATCGTTTTCTTGGATATCCACCACTGATCAGAATTCTTCAAGGAGCTCCCAAATCTGTTCACAGAGAAATATCACTTCCGTGACAAGGACCTCCATCAGGGTGAACAAATCCAAGGTATTGGGGCAATGCGTGCAAGTGCCGATCCCGTCATTTTCGAGAAAGAAGCATTGGCGGAGACCTTCGAACCAAAGACCACATGAAAGCACACTCAACACAATGACTGAGACTATGACAAAGACTGTAAGTCTAGATGTATCATGTTCCAGCGTTCCATTCGATGGTGATGTCGCATTCACAATTTGGATCACTTTTGGCGCACTTTCGTTGGAAAGCACCAATCCACGCATGGCGACAAAGGTCAGACCACATATGAACAATGGGATGACTACTTTACACGTATTCCACACATTGTTAGCGTTACTTCTAGGAAAATGGTGTTGCTGATAATGATGGTTCATGTTGGAGCTCAATCGGGGAGGGGTCGGAGTTGACTGGGGTAACATCTCCTTGTTTCCTGTCGTCGTAAATGTTCGGTGGTTGAATTCCCATTGGATGTTATCAAAGAGATTAGAGACAACGGTCATGGGAAATAAATGCGACGCCATGAGCCCTTACATATTTATTATGATTGTGACATTTTGGGCAGAAACATTCTTATTTCTTGCTGTTTATCTTCCAGTTTTGTGATCAGATGTTGACAACCAATTGAAATCAAAATTAGTTATGGTCAGTGCCAAAATTCTGGTGAGAGTCGAAGTTGACGTAATCTGGTTTCAATGTTTGTTGTGATGCGCAGGTCTGGAATCTGTAAATGATTTCTGTTTATAGATCCAGGAACTTCTCGAAATATGGACTGTGAACGAGCTTTCCGTTAGATCGGCCTACTCGTGGTCATGGCAACTTTGAGCCACGTTTCCCATTAATGTAATAACATGAGAAACGTGGATCTCTTCAATTAAAGGCAGGCCATTTTTGTATCATTTACCGGTAAAGTGATCCGTTGCAAAGTTATGTTGTCAAAAGCATATGTAGCAGACCATATTCGAAATTTATGTAGTGCTTACCGCATAACCTAGGGAACTCGGGAGATATTCTATAGTCTTGGGCTCAAATTTGGCCAGTTTCATCTATCTAACAAGATCTTGTGGTCGTATCAGGCGCTTATTTGGAATAAAGTGAACGGTTTAGATGATGAGAAAGTTTTGCTTACGTTGGCAGTCCACATCTCTACAAGTCCGCTATTGGTCACATGATGAACTCGTCGTCCAAGGGGGGGGTCATATTGGTAGTAACGAGGCTTTTCATACCAAGCCCATTTGCCAATCTCATCGGGAGATGTTAAATCTCGGACATCTAGACTATCAAAAAAAGGTGTTGGAAAATTTCAGGCCAAGAGCACATGATGGTGATTTTAATAAGTGGATTGCTTACTTAAACTAAGTTCATGATTTCCGAAGAAGGCATCGTTAATACGAAACATTGACAGTGGCGGTACCTTTTAGACATGCTACTGGTACAGTTTAGGGACCCCGGATGCAGAGACCCGCGAGGTTGCGTATTCGTCATCAAATTCGAGCGATCTGATTAGCTGCCAATCGTCAATAAACATGATCTTTGTTTGGAAACTTTCCCAACAGGAAGGTGAGTCAACTTTCTCACTTCCAAAGAGACCTAACATGTTTGTATTGCATAGGAAGGCAAAGCTTTGAATGGTTTATGATAATTATGTTATTAGATGATGTTATTATAACCAGCTTATTCTACAGCATGAAAGTGTATTTTGCCATTAGAATTGCATCAGTATGGTATTCCTCAATAAAATATAGTTGTCGCATTGATTTCTTGCATACTGCCAGTGTCAATTTGGAGTAATGCGCTTCAAAAGACGGAGAACAACCATTTCAACAAACTACATTGTTCAGTCTAAAAGGGACTTGTGTCTTGAAAGACTCAGGAAGTTCACATGCCATTATCTTAATTTGAATAATGGAATGAAATATGTTTGCAATCTAATCTTATGAAAAAATGGGTTCAGAAAGTATTTTGAAAGTAACAAACACTATTCTTAATAATCTAAAATACCATATCCATGAATCAACTTGTCTTTGAGTGAAATTTCGCAGTGCCCTTGAAAAAGTATATTCTATGGTGCTTGTCATGACAGTACTCTTTCTTATACAACGCATCAATTCAAAATCTGTTTGGAAACTTTTTAGTTCATCTGATCGCTTACTTTTCCGAAGTGGAGCCACTTGTGTCAAACCTTGCACGTCTCTGACCAGGGTCTCTAGTACAGCTTTCTATTGATAGACAAATCCTCATGTATTCAAAATGGACAAGTTGACTGAGACTCAAGCTCTAATTGCTTGACCAAATTTGGTAAATATCACGTCAGACATTGGCATTGGGTATAACATGACTGTAAAATTAAAAAATATATATATTTAGGTTATTTCTACTTTTACAAGCAAATTCGCGGAGGTTGCCTCAATTTGTGTTCCAAAAGGCTCATAACTTTAAATATCAATATTCGTGCAAAAAATGCACGGCATTGTTGAAGAAATGAAGCTAAAGGTTATGAAATTATGCACTAAATTTGGTATATGATAAACATATGATTTTAAGTATGGTAGATAAAAATCAGAGGTAGGACGGTAAAGTAGTAAGGAGTTGCGAAATCATTATTTTTTTTTTGGTTTGGTTTTTCACGGGCTTTTCTAACCGCTACAGGGAATGTAATCCCAAGTACTATTTAAATGAAAGGTTATAATTCGTCTATTTATTACCTTTCAATTTTTATATGATATTTGGTCTACCAACGAATTTGAGTTGGCAGACCGAGCTTGTCCTTGAATGTAGGGTTGATCTGGTATGCTATCTAAAAATTTGTCCAAGTCTGACTTGAAAGATGCTACCGGATCAACAAGGCCTACGTATTCCCTACGAATATCAGAGGGAAGCAAATTAAACAATGAAGGAGCCCGAGAAAGAAGAGATGTGGACTTCATTGTTCGAACTAGCCTGGATTCTCGAAGACTTGAAGGCGCTCTCAAAACGCACATTAAGCCTCTACGGTCACTAGAATTGACCCTAAACCCTGGGTTGGGACAAAGCTCATGGATACTTTTGAAAACGTACAATATCAGATACCTTTCGTACCTTCTCTGAGTACTGTACAATCCCAACCGTTCTAACCTTTCCCAATACGAGAGCTCTCTCATTCCTGTGATGTTCCTAGTGAAACATCTTTGGACTTGCTCGACCTTTTGCAAACCTGCTGAACTCATTGGAGCCCAAATGGGTGAGGCGTATTCAAGATGTGGCTGGACAATCGACTTGTACAGAGTTAGCATCGTGATGCTATCTCTGGACTTAAACGTGCGATATATCCAACCACACATTTGAAAAGCCTTACCCACCTTCAGCTGGATATGCTCATCGAACTTTCCATTATTTTGGAGGACTACACCTAGATCTTTCATAGATGAGACCTGCTCAATATCTTTACCTCCATTATCTACGAGTGGAGTATTTAAAGGAGTTGACCCAAATGTCATTGAGCGGAATTTCATTCCGTTCAGGGCCATATTACTCTCAGTTACCCAAGAGTAGATTCGATTTAAGTCCTTTGCAAGGCTACTGGAATCTTGGCCATTCCTACCAGAAACTAACTTTGTATCGTCAGCATAAGAAGAGAGACTGGCAGTGATACTAAGCTTTTGAAGCGGGGCAACGAATATTATAAACAAGAGGGGCCCTAAGATCGAACCCTGGGGAACACCTGACTTGACATCATGTATGTCACTAAGGGATCCCTCAACCTTAACCAATTGCTTCCTACCAGAAATGAAACTTTTTAACCAATTGAGAACCCTGCCTTGGATCCCAATTTCATGGAGCCTGTTAACTAAAAGCCCATGATCTACCTTGTCAAAGGCCTTGGCAAAGTCGAGATAAACTACATCAACTGATTCATGACTCTCTAGTCCCTCAATAACCCGCTCAATATGTTCAATCAGTTGGGTAACCGTGCTAAAATGTGCTCGGAACCCATGCTGGCTAGGAGGAAGGACTTCATGAATATCAAGAAATTCAACAAGTTTGAACTTCATGATCTTCTCAAACACCTTCGCAATATTCGAAGTGAGAGAAATCGGCCTATAATTACTGGGGAGCGACTTATCCCCCCCTTCAGAAATTGGAACAACATGAGCTAACTTTAGTGAAGATGGAAACTTGCCCTGATCCAAGATGCAGCGCATCAAGTACGAAAACAGCGCATCAAGTACGATGTGAACAAGATTGCAGAACATTTCATCAAAGGTCATCATCCAAGAGGCCGGATGTCTCTAGTTGAGGCCGGGTTTCGCTAGTCGAGGATGGAGGACCCGTGACCCCAATGGTGGGCCGTGACCCGGATGGAACTGTGACCTCCCAAAGCCATGAACAACCTCAACCAATTCATATCAACAAGACCAACAGACATCCCGAACCAGATTCGGATGACGAATATCATTTGTTTGATGGCCCTTTTGGTACTGGGTTGCCACTAAACCAAGACAATTATGTAACGGCACGGCATTCGGACTAACAATGATAAGAGTTTCCTTTTTTTTGACAGTATAGTCTCTTTCCTGTCATTTGAACTTTGATTAAAACGTTCGAAGTACGTTTAAAAGTACGTGAAGGGTAGCTAAAGTCATATATGTAACTCGTAGAGCCACATATTTTTATTTACATGAATTTGGTTTGGACTTGGGCATACGAACACATTGTTTTGGAATGGAATTGAAGGTTCAAAATTCAACCGCTAAGGTGAGCTGTCTTACTCTGCTAAATACGGGCCCCAAACCCCGCAAATATTAAGAGTCCTTTTCATTCTCCTCTCCCTCCTCTCGTTGCGGACAAACAGGGAGGAGTACAAGAATACTCTCTAAAATGCTTGACTTTAACATGATATTTTTCGTTGACCAACTTATTGGTGATCTACTCTAACACCATAAATACACCACCAACCCTTCTAAAAGACCTTTCAAATCCTATGAGGTTAAAATTACAAACACTTATACATCCAAATAGTGATAAACAGAGACCTATAAATGGTATACTTGCAGCATACAAGCGAGTTTTCATCATCATCTTAAAGCGTGTTCTCTCGTTTCTCCGTTTGTTTGCCGCATCTGGAAAAAGCAGAGGGCGCTTCCTCCGCTCAATTAAAAGGACTATTTGTTGGTAGATCAGATAATTTATGAATGCAGAGTCCAATGAGAATGAATTATTCTTATCTTGGACTACTCGGGATTCCATTCCCAATAGGAAAAGAATTGGAGCAAGAAATCAGCCAAAAAATAATTTTGAAATCCGAAATATTGGACATGGAAGTAAAAAAAGAAAAGCCCGTCACCACCAGTTTTTAGGGCATTTCTTGAGCTTCTGGTGCACAATATTTTTTTTTTCATATGCAATAGAATTACAGATCTGGGTCATTTATCCAAGAAATGGCATTGTAATAAAATGCCACATTTTTACTTTTAACATGCAGAGAAAACAGAAATAGCTGTCTATAGACTATTTTTGGCGCATGCTTTTGAATCCTCGATTTTCTACAATGGCAGGCGTCTAGATACCATTCTAATGTTTGAAACCAGGGGGAGCTGGGAGGATAAGTCCCAACAAAGCTCAAAGCTGCATGGGGTAGCAAATGTACTTAGCTTTGTCTTGCTTTCCTTTTCCGATGTATTGAAGCCTACTCTCCAAGATCACTTGAATCTGATATTTATGGAAAGCTTCATATAAGCATTAATGATTTAAAATAATTTGCTAACAATGTCTTCAGGTTGGCCAGATTGAGGAGAAGACCCTTTGATTTTGGTTTTTGGAAAGCAGTTTTCAATCAGTTACCTTTTTGAGCCTGCCCACAGCTACTTGTATCTTGATCTGTTTATCAAAGAATGCCCACGTCTTTGGTTTTGGCGAGCTGACCTTTGGTTCACCCTAGTTTCTAGCTACTCTCACCCCACGCGACCTCTTACGCCCAAACAAACTCTTGACTTATGATATTGAGTTTTGGAAACCTTGAAAAAAGTGTGTATGATAATGTGACTTGCGCTTTGTTATTTTGTACCTCTTCTCTCTTGAAAGGTACGCCAATTATTTCCCATGAGAGCGATGTGTTATCTTTTTTGGTTGATTTAATGTTCTGTCCCCCAAAAGATTCATAAAAAGGAAACGAAATCGCTAAATGGGAAAATATGCAAAAATATGCAGTTTGGCCAATCATTGCTTTAAATATGCAAAATGTGTGATAGCAACTTTCCCTTATCTCTTAACACGAATAAAGTAACGGCGTCACTCAAGCCCTGCATGCTATTCAATTTATCCCATATAACACAAAATCCGAAACAAACAAAAGAGAGAACATAATCAAAGGTCAAAAATGGCAAATTGCTCCCAGTCCAAGCAAAGTTGAACAAAAGTTTGTCCCACCAATGATTTGCTACAATGAAATAACACCAAGGTATGACAAAACTGTTACGGCAAAGCCGACGCCCTATAACTGACTTTTAAGTACTCAATATATTTAATCAGAGGATAGTTACGTCTTTTGCCAAATACAAAGCTGGACACCTCATCAGAAACAGAGAGGATTTACGTAGTGCTTACTAACCAGCCCCATCAAAAATACGGACAATTTGGCATATCTAAACATTTTTTAAAATCGTCATGGTCGGTCAGAGAGGCATTTTTTCCTGTTCTTCACTTTTATTAATACCAAAAGAAATATTTCTCCGTTATTCGATCTCGAAAACAAATTAGCAATTTATCATTGCATATTTGTATTCAACTGACTTTCTTTGCCAAACAGGCCTGATGATTGAAGTAGTCTGCTTTGAGCTATGATTAACTTTTTGAGTATTAGTAATGTTTTAACTGACCAACAATGAATTTAAAAAGTAGATGCAGAAAAGAAAGAAAATTGCAGAGGGTTATGAAATTTTGGGGAAAATATATGACACTCTTAACTCAAATAGATGTGCATTCATTCAGAATAATGTGAAACATCACAGTCTCCAAGGCACGTATGTCAACTCCAGAACGATTTTTCTTGGAGAAAATGTCACATTAACGGAAATTTTGTTGAAATGGGCGGATTTTTGTCCCAGATTGGTGGAAGTCATTTTGGCATTATTTGATTTTTTTTAAAGCGGCCTGACTATTAAAACGTTTGCTACCACTGTTTGCAACATTCGTGATCAATAGGGCGGGTAAAAACATTGTACTAAAAACGACCAAATATTTACAGTATATTTAATCGAAAAAGCTGCAAACATTTAAAAATATTTAATACCCAAATGCGTAAACAGGCCAGACTCTTTTGAGTTTATTGACGACGAGAGAAATAATAGTTTGCAATCACAGTTTGTGCCAAATTATCCTCCTTAAAACTCTGCCGGCGGTCCGAAAATACGTGTTTGAACTGGCTGAAGGAGCGCTCAACATCAACTGAGACCATAGGACAAAATTTGAGGGCAGCAACAGTGGCAGGTTCAATGCCAGCCGGAAGGGTCTGTAGTTGCCCCTGGATCACCAAATCCACTTCCTTCAACGTCTTGAGCCCAGGGTTCTTTGCCAAAACTCTCAACAATTTCTCCTTAAAAATGTTGCCTTTGGATCCTGGAATGCTGTTAATCTTGTCTTGAGTCATGGAGACAATAGAAAGGGAGTTGTGCAGAGTCAGCCCAGCCTCCTCAAGCTGAGCGATGGATGTGGCAAGGAAGGACAAGTGTGTCTCAATAAAGGCCAAGTCCGCCTTCAAGCTGTCCTTAGCCATTAAGGCCTTGACCTCTGAAATGTTCCTGGCAGCTTCGCTGTCAAAGCTGTTAATGACAGGTTCAAGCTCACTGAGGTGCTTGGAGTAGAAGGACGCTGCACTAACCCAGGTGCCCTAACGAGTTAGGCAAGGCTCTGGGGGCAACTGGAGGTTTGGGCAGCATTCCTTGTAAGTGGCTCGACGGGTCGGAGCCTTAAGAAAAACCAGCTTCATCGTTGCAATGAGCCGATTGGCGTCTGGGAAAACCTCTGTGGCTAGGTGGCAGATTAAATGCAACCCATGACAGAGGCAAGTTAAATGATGCAGCTTGGGATAGAAAATCTTGAGGTCTCGCCCAGCCTTCAACATGTATGGCGCTGCGTCACTCACAAAGATCCTGGCTCTTGTTATGTCAAACTGAGGATCCACCTTCTTCAGAGCCTCATTGATGGTACGCGCCATTGCAGCAGAATCTGCCTTCTCCAGAAATTCAACATGAATCAAATGTGGCCTGCAGTATTGCTTGCCATCAAGGATTCCAACAATCACGTTTGCCACTTCTCTCCCTAAGGCATCCCTGGAGCAGTCAGCACTGACCCAGACTGGTCCCTCCTTCAAATCCTCCTTGATGCACTCCATGATGTCCTCGTAGCACTTAGGGATGTGTTTGATCCTGAAGACTTTTTCACGTTGCAATTTGATACCCAAGTTAGATTCGAGTACTTCCCTTAAAACGGGGTTCTCAAGCTTCTTGATGGGAATGTCAGCGGCCAGGAAACCTCGACACAGGTCCTCTCCTACCATGTCAACCCTTGACTTTTTACAGTTGAGGGGAATCACTTCAGTCAAAAGAGACTGAGTATATGTGCGCTTCTTTTTCAATACCTTGTTGGCTTAGTGCTTAGAACTCTTAATGTGTTGTCGGAATAATTCCTTTTGCCCGCCAGAAAAAGTGCTCTCACAGTATTTGCAGAAGACATTTGAAGTCCTGGCCGAGATGAAGGTGAATGGGTGTTCATTCTTCTCGTTAAATTCACTTAGGTACTTGAGCTTGGTGGCCGGCAACACCGCCTTACTTATGCTTGACGCCATGGAGATTTGAATCAAAATCTACATGGGACTTGCGTCTTCCGTTAGCTGTCTGTGTTTGTGAGTATCATGCACCTTAGTGCTCCAAACTTGGCTTTGATCGGTCAATGCAATTTTATATTCTGTAGGACCACCCGTGTGCACGCAGAACGATGGCTGACTCTAAAAAACAATACTGGCACGAACTGCAACACTGGAGTTGGCTGCACACACAATCAAAAATAGCTCTCACGCGGTAAAGTCATAATTCACCAAGTTTGTTAAAGTGCTTGGATTCGAGGTTGGCATCGTAATATGGCAAAAATGGGCCAAAATGTTTCTCAAGGAGCTGAAAACGTCAAAATATTTACTTTTTGAAAAATTGGCCAAAATATTTCAAAAAATATTTTTTTATTTAAATTAAATGTTTTTACCCGCTCTAGTGATCAATGTTTCATATGGACAAGATTGGCTTCTGTTGACGCAATGCTGAGGTGCCGTGATCTTAATTCTGGGAAGAAATAAAACGCGTTATGTTCGGATGCGTTGCTTTCTATTTCGATTCAATCTTTTCATTTGTTTCATAGAGACCATGAATTGGGTTCGGAACTGGTGGCTGACGATGGTTCAGGTCCAAATGACACCTCGCACCACTCTTCGGCGTCGGATATCCCAGTTTGGCCTTTGACTTTGAACTTTAGTGGCATGAAAAAGCTCTCATACTCTGGGAATCGGTTGGAGTTCTTCATTTCCAGGGAATAATCCCGGCTGTCGTCCAGCTGGAACTCACAAGTTGAACGCCGGTGTAAAACCCGGGCAAATTTCTGCAGCCGTTCACCCTCAATCAGATAGTCCAGTTCGCACGGAAGAATGTCTTTACTGTCCGGGAACTGTGCCGACACGCGAAGGATGGGCACCTTGGTATATACCCCGTCCTTGCCCTTCCTGAAACCCCTCTGCCAGATGTACTTCACCAACGGGATAGGACCCTGTCTTTTCAGCACCCCTGGTTGAGGGCGCCGCAGGACAACACAGGAATTTCGAAGGGCGCGGTTAAACCCTTCCACTTTCTTTGGCGTCAATGCCGTCACTTCTGGCACGAATTCGACCTCAATAGGCACCGCTTCTTCAAGGCAGTGGACCTCCTCCACCAGGCCCTGGAAGGCTTTGGCCAAACTCAGGTCTATGGTGGAACATGGCTTAGGTATGAGTGAAGGGGGTTTGGATTTAGGGATGGGTTTCTGGAAATGCTTGTTGTGGATGGTGAGGGTCTCTGTGGCCTCGGTCTTATCCTTGACGGTCTTCACTTCAAGTGTGTAGTCACGCCCAGGGTCAAGGACTGAGATCCGCTCCTGGAGTTTTATGTAGTAGATGTTTTGGCGCTTTTGAAAGACGATCCGCCCGGTGTGATCTTTGATCTCCACCTGGATCTTATCCGGGAGTCTGCATGAGTTGACGCGGAACTGGAAATTCAGCTTGAGCTCGTCCACTTGTGGACTGTAGAACCGGGATCGGGTGAGAAATCTGTAGTTGGACGAGGACAGGGGGCGAGAGTCCCAATTGTAGATCACTTGGGGTAGAGCCGGAGAAGGCAAATCTGTTTTAGGGTCAATCTCCCTGATAAAATTAATCCGCGGAGGCTCGGGGCTAGCTTCGACTATCTCCAGGAAAGTTTCCTCGCAGGTGTCTGGTCTGAAATCAGTTTGTCGTTGGTAGAACGGGTCGGAGATTTACCTTACGAGTATAATTGATCGCACTTACTCTAATTCGGGAGGATTGGGGATGTCTCTGACTTTTTGTTGTATCGCTAGGTTTTGGGTTTCGGCTTCTTCTTGTAAGAACCTCAGTTCTTCCCGCAACTTGAAGATTTTCCGGAAACTCCGTTCCAAAATCTTCTGTTTGGCTTCAAGCTCTGTAATCCTTCGCTGCTTAATCTGCATGAATGTACGACAAATACCCGAAATAATTGAAGAAAAAAGAAACAAAATTCTGTTTTGCTTACCTCATTTTCCAAGCGCTGCTGCTCATACAGAGCTCTGTAGTCAATCATGGTACCCATGAATCACAATCAAAAAGGCTGGAGCCAGGTGTTCATAATGAAGCCATTCTGTGACACAATCCTCTAGTTAAGGACCGGAGAAAATACACGGCAAGAATGAAGTGAGCACCGATTGTGAGGAGAGACAGCTACTTGCAGTGTCTGCCAAAGTATGTCGATGCATGGATGATCCATCCCTTTTACCACTCGTCCTCGTCGTCCTCCTCGGACCCCTTGACTGAATGAGAAAGTTCAAAATTGGAGCAAATCCTCGACAACACTTTCAAAAAGACTTTTATCCTCGCTACAGCTTGTCCCGGTAACTCAAGGCGAGCACTTTCTTCCACTCCCTTCAAATTCTCCTCTACTGTAGACCACGTTGTTGTTGTTCTCATATGAATATCTAAATTCATAGGATAAAAGTTGAATGAAAACCTGGCTGTTATTATTATGGTCTTATTCAGGATAGGTTGTATTGAGGATCATTTGAATCATCACCCCATTGCGGTAATCCCCTGCTCCGTGATCATCTATGACCTTGTTCATAGATAAGTAGCAATATGAAAGTTCAATTCTGACATTAGCCAATCCTCCAATAATTCGCCGTCAGTTATTCACCCAAAAATGCTCGGGCATTTGCGCTCACTAGATGCATTCAAAAGTGGCCCAAGGGACAAGCATAGTTGTTATATCATCATTGAGCCAACGTAATGGGTGAACCTCTCTCTCCATCTCGTGTCTGCAAAAAGTTATTTTCTTTAGACATCTTGAACCTCGAAGGAAGCCAGATTTTTTTTTTAGCATCGACAATGTAAATGGTGTTCTTATTGAGTGAGTTGCGAACAAATGTAAGTGGGTGTGCCCGTTTCTGAGTGAGGGGGAATTAGAAAGTAAGTGAGCGAAGAGATGTTGGTCAGATGCCAAAGGCGAACAGGAACCGGGGTTACGAAATTGTTTTCCTAGAGCTTCTTTCTTCCCTTCAACATTCCTGAGCAAATTTCCCCATTTGGTCAGCCAGAGTTCGTTCAGGGTGACATCAACGTATATTTTTCAAGATTAAGAAACACAAAAATACAAAAAAGAGTGAATCAAATCAAACAATTGTGAGCAGCCGATAGAGAGAGAGGCGTCTCTAGGCTCAACTCAAAGGATCACTTTTTAGCTTGCAAAGAATTCGAGAGCCATTCCATTGCCTCGTCCAGGCCTTCGCCTTGAATGGCGCTTGCCTTGAAAATCTGAAAGGTCCGGTTCTTCAAGGCCTCCAATCCCAATGCTTGATGTACCTGGAAAGAATATGATATCATTTAAAGGTCACGAAAGGATCACCACCGGCACTTTTCTTTTCTTTGATGGCCATTTTTTTCTCCTTTTTCTCATACGATTTTTTCTACTTCAGTAAGAGAGCTTGATGTTATTGTCCACAAGCAAAAAATCGCACAGGGAAATAAAAATATATTGTTAATCGATTGCATAAGGAAATAAATTCAGGCAAGTGTCATCAGTTTTCTAGCAGTTTTCAAGGAAACATTCTCACGACAACCTTTTTTCATTATAGTAGGCAAGCCATAAATTCATTAAGTTAAGAGTAAACTAGCTTAACGATCCCAAAATTATCACCACCTCTCTTGCTTAAAAAATGCCAGAGTAATTGCTTTTAGTAGAAGTTCCGAAGAAACTTATAGGATTGCAAGAATGTCCGTCATATGAGTTCCATCAAAAGGGCCTAAAAATGGAATGTTTTTCCAAATGAAAGCCTGCATAATTCAGGCGAATGGCCATACTTCATGGCAAATGAACCAATTTGCATAACACTTTCTGAGGATGTTTCCAGAACATCTTTCTGAATATGACGTTTCAAATTGATACGCATTCGCTCATTGAGCTGAGAGCAATTTCCTGTTTAGCATTGGACGCAATAAGGACTACTCCTTTAGCAGGTACACGAAACATCTTTAAAATTGCTGTTCTGGTGAAGATGAAACTTCTATCGACCGTTTTATAAATTTTCATTTACAATTCGAAAACTAATTCTTATTTCTCCCTTTCACTTCAGATCCGTTATTTCTAACTACAATATAGAGAAGAAAGCTTGTAGCAGTTGCCCTTCTACCCTTTACAATTGTCAAATTGATTGAATGAACCAAACATATCGTACCTCTGTGACGGACATGGCGCCTTCGATATCCTGTTTGTTGGCCAGAACCACCAATATCGCAGACTTCAATTCCTCTTCCTGCCCAAAACGAAGAACATCGGATTAGATTGTATTCCAAGCCTTAATTTTGGCTGATCACTTTCTTGATGGCGTGAAAGTTACCTCGAGCATTGAGACTAATTCCTGTTTGGAGATGCCCATACGGTCCCGATCAGCAGAGTCGACAACGTAGATAATAGCATCGGTATTGGAGTAATAACATCGCCAGTATGGTCGGATACTCGTTTGACCACCAAGATCCCACACTTGGAATTTCAGGTTCTTGTATGTGACTTGCTCCACGTTAAAACCAATCGTGGGTATGGTGGTCACCACTTCGCCCACCTGAAATCAATCCGCAAATGGTGCTTTAATACGGATCTCATGAAATTCAATCTCAATGTTTGATTCGAACGTGAAAGTTAAGAACATCGTGCTTTCTGATTAGCGAATTCATGCGTAGTGTCATGTTGAATGTAAATTACTTTCGATTCGTTCTTTGCAGTACTCATTTCACCCGTTCAAGATCAAAGGTATTTCAAAGTTACACTTTTACCTAAAACCCTCTCAAAGATATCGCTCAACTCGATTTCAAGCAAGCACACACAGCAATAATACTCGTTAGGCAAAACCAATTTCCAATGAAATCTGGAAACCAATTCGAGCCTTCTTCTCATCAGCCCTCTTAATATGACTTCCGTAAATAGTCAAGTCTAACTTTATCAGAACTTGTTTCCTCAATTGTAAAGGTCAACATTGCATCGGAGAGGTCCACCTTTAGCAAATTGGGAGTTTGTGGTTGTCATGATTAAGGAAAACAGATTCTGAACAAGGAAATTCGCATACAAACTATTTATTTCTTCATGCCCCTCCACTTCCTCAACCAACACTTATCTGGCTCAAATACTGATCCCGCGCTCCTACATTTAGATTCTTGTCAGCCGAAGCCAAATACTCGACATTGGAACCCAACCCATTCACTGACCTACATTTGGAGGGTTGATCGTTTGAACGTAAAGGGAACAATATGGTCAAAAGGCGTGACTCACTTGCAATCTGTAGAGGAGAGTGGTTTTTCCGGCACCATCCAGGCCCAAAATGAGGATTCTCATTTCTCGACTGCCAAAAAGTCCCCGAAAATAACTCATTACCCCTCCCATGGTTGGTGTGTGAGCTCTTCTGTCTCCTTAAAAAGTGTTACAGAATAACAGCCACTCCACTCTGTCAGAATCGAGTTGCGTTTGTGTTGACGTTGGCCAATTGAAGGGTGACGACTAGTTACATTGTGACAGACTGGCCCAAAGATAAGAACAATTCCGGAACAGCATTGCATTCGGATTGATATATTACTATTGAAATGCTAAGATTTGCTCTTGTTATCTATGCCATTTACAGGGAATTCGTGGCATGGCTATTCAAGGCAGTTCCAAGTGGTGCTTGAATACAAATTTGAAGGTCAAGAAATGTGTTTATAAAAAACACTAGTCGAATGATATGATATGGCGGCATTTAGATAAAATTCTTTGGTACTGGAGACACGAAGTAATTGAAAACATCAATTGGGGAAACATAATCGATCCATTTGAGGTATTTTGTCCAGTCACCCTTATTTAAATGTCATCAGCTGGAGATCAATATACTGGGTGTTTCGACACTATCCAACTATTTATTATGTTCTACAATGTTAGAGGTTTCATGAATCTAAAACGGGTGTATGAAGATTGGGAAATTTGAAATGAACCATATCTTATCATCAAATACTCTAATTATCTGTTACAAACTGGAAATGTGCAGTTGCTACGTTTTGCAATTTTAGATTGGGTATGATTGACAAAATGGGATATCCTCTTAATTCAATTGAATATATGCATGCATGTGTTCAATTTTAACATACAATTTATGACCATCAAACTGGACTTGTACATTGAAAGAGTAACAATAAAAAATAAAGTACAACATCCGTGGTTTGGGTGTTGAGCAGATATAAGCACTTAACCAATCGAGTTGTGATCTAACTTGATTGTCCATAACCGAGTACATATACTTTTGAAGAAAAAGTTATTTTTGTGTGGTTCTTACACCGCGCTACATTTCTGTTTCAGTACTAGAATACCACTTATTCAAACAAGATGGTAAACTAAATTAAATCGCAAATTTAATCTTTGCTTAAAACAGGTTGGCGCGAGAAGATAGACTTCTGTTAACTCTCTAAATCCAGGTTTGTTGTTTCTATTCCACTTCTCTTCTCTAGGAGAGAATATCATGGAAAGAATATTGTGTAGTATTTCGATTGGAGTGGAAACGAAATCTCCCAACCTCGTTTTACCCATTTAGATACAATGAGATATGAAAATTTTTTTCGTTCAGATCATTTGATGATTAAGGTATGATGTTATTTATTCAATCTTTCGATTTAAGCCTATCTTTTTGACTGCAATCGTGAAATTAGATTGCAGGAGGTGCTATCTCAGAGGGTTTATTGCAAGCATTAAAATCGTCAGGCTCAATTTTCGTAGTTTTAGTGTCAGAATTAGAGAC
>NC_081451.1:5302375-5303333 GCF_007210705.1 Tigriopus californicus
CATTAAAATCGTCAGGCTCAATTTTCGTAGTTTTAGTGTCAGAATTAGAGACTCAATCAGTGAGATTGGATGCTCTCAATCCTCATTCTGTTTGAAACCTTGATCAGACAAAAACTCAACCAACTCGATTGTATATCATGAGCTATCAACGAGAGTATTCGATGGTGGTGGTGAACAATTCTCACTTCTAGATATCGATATCATTTTTTTTCCAGCAAAATCAATAACCGTTTATGAAAGTGAGCTTTGTTTTAAATGAGTTTTTCCATAGAGCTGGTTTTCAAATTTTTATATTCCAAAGTCATTGTAAGAGCACACTAAGCCAATACAAAAATTGATATAGATATTTTAACGAATTCCATTTTTAGACAATTTCATTTCGTGGGCGTTCCAAGTTTCGTTTCGATGGAGCCTTAAGTTTGAATAGGGTTGTCCAGGTGAACAATTGAACATTCAATTATCTGAAGCTCAAATTGTCAAGGGTACTTTTTCGAGTGCTTAGCCGTTGCACGTCCCATTGAAAAAAAATGGGCTCATTTTGCATGGAAATCGCACTTAATTAAGGACGAGACCGACGGGAGCAATGGTACGAAGGGTTCAATCAGATGCAACATATCAATTCATGGATGGTGTTTATTTAGTATGTTAATCTGGTTAAGTTTATTTCCATGTCAATTCAGGTGTTAAATTGAATTGCTACCCTGACCCAAACTTAAATCTACTGAGACATATTTAGATACATATTCTTGTCCAATGAAACCAAGTGATCGGTGTAGCTATGCCTTGTATAAAGTAGATTGCAATGTGGACACCGCAGAAAAGTCGAAAATCATTCCCGCGACGCTTGATAGCAGAAAATAGTTTACCCAGGCCTGAATCGGATCATTGCTTGTTGCGAAAGTTTGCAACAATAGCCAGCTTACGCTGCACGAAACATGTTTTACGTTCTGCACTCCAG
>NC_081451.1:5303369-5303668 GCF_007210705.1 Tigriopus californicus
AGAATTAGAGACTCAATCAGTGAGATTGGATGCTCTCAATCCTCATTCTGTTTGAAACCTTGATCAGACAAAAACTCAACCAACTCGATTGTATATCATGAGCTATCAACGAGAGTATTCGATGGTGGTGGTGAACAATTCTCACTTCTAGATATCGATATCATTTTTTTTCCAGCAAAATCAATAACCGTTTATGAAAGTGAGCTTTGTTTTAAATGAGTTTTTCCATAGAGCTGGTTTTCAAATTTTTATATTCCAAAGTCATTGTAAGAGCACACTAAGCCAATACAAAAATTGAT
>NC_081451.1:5303704-5366807 GCF_007210705.1 Tigriopus californicus
AAAACATCAATTGGGGAAACATAATCGATCCATTTGAGGTATTTTGTCCAGTCACCCTTATTTAAATGTCATCAGCTGGAGATCAATATACTGGGTGTTTCGACACTATCCAACTATTTATTATGTTCTACAATGTTAGAGGTTTCATGAATCTAAAACGGGTGTATGAAGATTGGGAAATTTGAAATGAACCATATCTTATCATCAAATACTCTAATTATCTGTTACAAACTGGAAATGTGCAGTTGCTACGTTTTGCAATTTTAGATTGGGTATGATTGACAAAATGGGATATCCTCTTAATTCAATTGAATATATGCATGCATGTGTTCAATTTTAACATACAATTTATGACCATCAAACTGGACTTGTACATTGAAAGAGTAACAATAAAAAATAAAGTACAACATCCGTGGTTTGGGTGTTGAGCAGATATAAGCACTTAACCAATCGAGTTGTGATCTAACTTGATTGTCCATAACCGAGTACATATACTTTTGAAGAAAAAGTTATTTTTGTGTGGTTCTTACACCGCGCTACATTTCTGTTTCAGTACTAGAATACCACTTATTCAAACAAGATGGTAAACTAAATTAAATCGCAAATTTAATCTTTGCTTAAAACAGGTTGGCGCGAGAAGATAGACTTCTGTTAACTCTCTAAATCCAGGTTTGTTGTTTCTATTCCACTTCTCTTCTCTAGGAGAGAATATCATGGAAAGAATATTGTGTAGTATTTCGATTGGAGTGGAAACGAAATCTCCCAACCTCGTTTTACCCATTTAGATACAATGAGATATGAAAATTTTTTTCGTTCAGATCATTTGATGATTAAGGTATGATGTTATTTATTCAATCTTTCGATTTAAGCCTATCTTTTTGACTGCAATCGTGAAATTAGATTGCAGGAGGTGCTATCTCAGAGGGTTTATTGCAAGCATTAAAATCGTCAGGCTCAATTTTCGTAGTTTTAGTGTCAGAATTAGAGACTCAATCAGTGAGATTGGATGCTCTCAATCCTCATTCTGTTTGAAACCTTGATCAGACAAAAACTCAACCAACTCGATTGTATATCATGAGCTATCAACGAGAGTATTCGATGGTGGTGGTGAACAATTCTCACTTCTAGATATCGATATCATTTTTTTTCCAGCAAAATCAATAACCGTTTATGAAAGTGAGCTTTGTTTTAAATGAGTTTTTCCATAGAGCTGGTTTTCAAATTTTTATATTCCAAAGTCATTGTAAGAGCACACTAAGCCAATACAAAAATTGATATAGATATTTTAACGAATTCCATTTTTAGACAATTTCATTTCGTGGGCGTTCCAAGTTTCGTTTCGATGGAGCCTTAAGTTTGAATAGGGTTGTCCAGGTGAACAATTGAACATTCAATTATCTGAAGCTCAAATTGTCAAGGGTACTTTTTCGAGTGCTTAGCCGTTGCACGTCCCATTGAAAAAAAATGGGCTCATTTTGCATGGAAATCGCACTTAATTAAGGACGAGACCGACGGGAGCAATGGTACGAAGGGTTCAATCAGATGCAACATATCAATTCATGGATGGTGTTTATTTAGTATGTTAATCTGGTTAAGTTTATTTCCATGTCAATTCAGGTGTTAAATTGAATTGCTACCCTGACCCAAACTTAAATCTACTGAGACATATTTAGATACATATTCTTGTCCAATGAAACCAAGTGATCGGTGTAGCTATGCCTTGTATAAAGTAGATTGCAATGTGGACACCGCAGAAAAGTCGAAAATCATTCCCGCGACGCTTGATAGCAGAAAATAGTTTACCCAGGCCTGAATCGGATCATTGCTTGTTGCGAAAGTTTGCAACAATAGCCAGCTTACGCTGCACGAAACATGTTTTACGTTCTGCACTCCAGAGGGCATTTTGTCATTCAGCCTCTACCAAATAAAGGGCCGATTGGGCCAATTCCTTGTTATTGATTTATAATGAGTTAGTGTTATTTTTGACTAATTCTATCAAAATCTTATTTTCGATTAGTGCCTTGGGTCCCATAATGTCCAGAAAAAAATTGCTTTCAAGGCAAGGCAAGAGCAGTTTATGTAGCAATCTACCGTGCCTCTACCCGTTTTCTTTGGGCCGTGCGACGTTGCAAATAAGGGCCCTTATGGATACAAAAATGGGCACTCTTGTCCCCAAGGAGAATACAGGACGTAGCATGGGATGTAAGAAAACGGATGTGTACGCGTGGAAAATCTCGGGTGAATTTTAATGAAACCTAAAAGTAAGGAATGGCCTTGAATCGCATGATCCCAGAAATTGATAAAGCTTTTAACTTAGGATCTAAGAACAAACTTAGGCAACATTTTAGAGTAAAAATTATCTTTTTCAACATTGTAATTTGACAATGCAATGTGATTGTTTAAATAGTTGAATATTTGAACTTATCTAATTGATTTCTTTTTAAGTTCTAGTACTTGGCCAAGCTTTGCTTGTAAACAAGTAGAGCTTGGATGTCTGTGATGACTTGCTACTTGCCCTTTTCCCATCAGTAAAATGAACCCCCTTTTTGGGAGAATTCGTATTGGGCTTATGATGAATTTTGATGATACAAGAAAAATACGTTAATTAGCATTCATAAAGCAACACTCGTATACAATTCCTTGAATAATTTAAACCTCCAATGTTTAGTCCTTTTCATTGAGCGGAGGACGGGCCCTCTTCTTCGTCTCAGTCCGGACACCCAAACGTAGAAACTAGAGATGTCGCTCTATCATGCCAAACTTTATCAAGAGATTATTTCATGAAGAATTTACTGGCCAATTGGCCAAGTACTGTGACAGAGTGATAAGCCATCAACTCTTCTGGGAGAAGTTTCAAATTCTCTATGGGCAAAGTTCCGAACAATTGAGATATGTATATAATCAAATGGATATACAGGAGGTTGTATACTGTATGATTGATCCCATCTTTCCAACAAAATAGTACTAGCAAAAGTACAGTTTCACAAATGTGGTGATTAACTTTAAAACCATCACTTTTAAAAACTTGCCATTAGCTTTTTTTTAGCACAGTTTAATGGAACAAGATGATGATGAAACGTCGCTGATATGCTGCAAGTATCCAATACATAGCTCTCTGTTTTTCCCTATTTCGATTTCAAAACTGTTGGTAATTTTGCACTTTTTAGGATTTGAAGAGTCTCTAAGAAATGTTGGTGGCAAGTTTATGTTATTAGAATAGATCAGCAATAAATTGTTCAGTGAAAAATACCTTGTTAAAGTCAGGCATCTTTAAGCATATTCTGGTACATCTCAGTTTGTTTGTCCGCATCGAGAAGAGGGAGAGGAGAATAATATCTATTTTTACAATAGCGGGGGCATTTTTGCGTGGAGTTTATAAAAGTGAGGCTCAAAGAAAGTCGACAAAGTCAAGACACCTTGAATGCGTTCGCCCATTTCATGCCGTCGAGTTTGAAGAGAAGAGCAATGAGGGCTTGACGTAGCTTCTCTTTGTATGAGAGGGCATGATGAAATGGCGGAAGCGTTTTAGGTGTTGACCGTGGTGACCAATCGACTTCTTGAGATCAGAACTTGAATAAACTGCATGTAACAAACGCCCCCACTTTAGCCCCCGTACGCTGCAGGAAATATGTTTTACGTTCTGTACTCCAGAGCGCGCTTTGTCATTCAGCCGTTACCAAATAAAGGGCTGATTGGGCCAATTCCTTGTTATTGATTTATAATGAGTTAGTGTTGTTTTTGACTAATTCTATCAAAATCTTATTTTCGATTAGTGCCTTGGGTCCCATAATGTCCAGAAAAAAATTGCTTTCAAGGCAAGGCAAGAGCAGTTTATGTAGCAATCTATCTTGCCTCTTCCCGTTTTCTTTGGGCCGTGTGACGTTACCAATAAAGGCCCTTATAGGGCTTATCAGGTGAACGTGTTCATGAGTAACTGACGCTATTCCATGGAGTAAAATCAAAGACAACATGCCCAGCCAAACCGCATTGTGCATGCATTGTATTTTGACATTTTTTCTATTTTACACGATTGTCTATGCAATTAGCATTGTGGTATTGAGCCAATTTGATAGTGCGTTCACCGAATTACACCAAACATGTTCATTTTGTTGGATTTTGAAACACAGCTCACTCAATAAATTCAATGGGCAGATGGTGCAAGTTGAATGCGATGTTTGTCTTAGTTTTCCCTCCCAAAAATCAGGGTGCCGGACCACATTTTTCCTTGAAGTTCATTCACTTGACATGCCCTTTTGAATTCACAATTTTCTTTTACAAGAACCCATTTTCAGGGTATGATTTTCACTCAAAAACCACTAGAAACCAAATCTGATCTGAGAGAATGTTCATTCTCTTCACGAGTGACTGAAAACTTACATTCCAGCCTCTCGTGAACACAACACCATATAAAAAACAAGATTTCTAATGGTGTGGTTTGGCTTCCTCTGCATGCCGGAGAGGGAACTTTGTGCCGCTGAAAACCGGTCCTAGTAAAAGAAACAGTTCTTTCATCATTTTTTGTACTCGTGTAATGGCCAACAGGCTGGTTTAGGTTATATTGATGTGTAAACAATTAGAGGTCCATTTTTCTGCTAAAGGTGTGTTCCTATTTCTGCTATGGATAAAGGTTTTCGCTCAACAGTATTGAATCCATCATATCCAATACATATTACTTACATGATATACTCTTAATCAATGTGTCTTAAAAATAAATTTCAAAATCTTATTCAAATGTATTCAGCGTTCACGGTAACACCTCTTTATTATTTGAATGTATTTAAACATTTATTTACCTTTACATTGTATTCTTGCATGCTACAGCAAAGAATCAGAAAATTTGGTGAGATTGTTTGGTTTTTAATCAATATTAGTTTGAGGGTACTTGTTCTTAAGTAGTCCTATAATTCTTACCCATGACAGGGAAAAGTCGAGCATGAATTCAAGCAATGATATATGCTGGGTGGATGTACTCCTGGTAACCTTTTGGGTTGAGTGGGGCAATGTTGAGTTCCATGTAGAGAGAATGTATGACCGTGTTCACTGTCTTCCATCTTCGAGCAGGGTGCTGTTGGCGCCTAATTGATTGATTGCGAGGATAATTATTGTTAGTTTGAGGCATATCATATTTGTTATTGCATTTTACAATCTACCCATAGTATCCCTCTTCCCATCCGGACCGGCCTGAAGTTATAAGTAACTCATTCTATCCGTCACATCTTCTTAATTTACATCAATAATGATTGCCTGCCCAATGTTTTATTACGTTGTATTTTTATGTTTGCCGTTTGTTACTTCGCCTTGCCTCCAGTCGTTATGAAGACATTTCCGAGAATTATATAACCCAATTATCCCTTGAATTTGATACAGGGCTTTTATCGGCAAAAATGGTTTTGAAGGGCCAATCAAGTGCTTCCAAACATACCTGAAAGTCTATAGAGTGGCATTCATCCTTCGTTTGATGTTGTTTACTTTCCACCGGTCTGTTTCAAATGTTCGTCTCCAAGTTACAGTTGCCATTTTTGACGTCAAAAAAACAGAACTGCAGGAACAATATGATGAAGTAATAACAGACCCATTGATATAAGAAACAAGCAATTTATGCAAGAACTTATGAAGCCGTACACTAGGGCTAAGACAAGGCTGATAGAATATCTGGATGCCGAGGCTCTCAACAAAAGCGTTTTTTCCGGTTCAACCTAAGTCATTTTGCCTATTCGTGTACCCAGCCTATGATATGACAATTATATGTAAGTACATGGCAGATTTTTTTTTATTTTTCTGTTCATGGCGTACGTATTTTACATATGACTCATTGAAGCGGGAAAGGAAGATGACGTCATCGTCAAATTTTGAGAGATCACTCCTACTTTTGAGGCTTCACATCTCTTTGCTGAGGGATTAAATTGAGGGTTCAGTTCTTTTATCCATTAAAGAAACGGCTCATGCAGGTAGGTATTTTTATAGACTGTCTAAGTTTCACTCATTAACATGCATAAAAACTAATTTTAGAAGAAAAAAGCCGGTTTGCGGCTGATTTTTTTGTATTTTAGAATTTCGTATTTTTGCAATAATTTTTTTGAAACCTTAGAAACTGTTATTGTCCAATATTGAGATTTATATCTTGGATTTTTAGTACCTCTACTGTTTTGAAAAGTGCCCCAATGACCTCCCAAAATTTGTGCTGCTTTTCATCGTGCAGCTGCTACTTCAATGTGTCAATACCCCGTCGATCGTTAAAGCTTGGCCTTATTCCCGGATGAGAGCAAAGAGAGTGAAATCATTTAAAGACTTAAAGGATTAGAAAACGTTTGTACCTACGCTGGATACTATACAATCCTAGGGTCGAAAGTAGAGCTGTGCTTCGGATCCGAATTTTACGTACTTTTACCCAATTTGGGGTAGTGTTTTGAAAAAAGTCTAACTGAGAGCAATGGATCAAAGGGCTTCATATAGTGTACAGATTTTTCGTTAGGGTCACCACTGGGAAGGGCATTACAGGACCAAAATCGAATCAACGTTACATGACTAACAAGGAATAATGCCATACGGAAACGAAGTGTGAAATGAGAATAAACAAAAATAGTATCACAACGATGCATAATTCATTCTTAATCTTAAATTTGTTTGACCGTTTGGCCTTAAAGGTCAATATCCTTGATCCGTGACAAATTTGTGTGGCTTCCCTACTGTTAGGGATCAAGGAATGAGCCTTCAGGTCAAAGGTGAAAACAATACGACCATTTGTAAATAACATTTGGTAGTATTATGATAACGTTTTGGACCGTTCTCATTCCACAAATAACGGGTCATTTAGCAAAACGGCAATGCTAAGTGCGTCCTCTGGCTTCTTTATTAGTGGTCAGATTGCAAGGTTTTTGGGCTCCCTGAATTTCCCTGCCATGGTGGGTGGCGTTGCCTGTCGTGCAAAAATGTGTTGCATCTTTAAAAATTAACACGTTAGTAAGTAACAACTAATTAGTCTCTTGCACATATTTGCCAAAATGGCTTGAGATGAATGGCAAGATCTTCCGTTTTTGCTTAATAACATGTTCAATTTCTAATGATACAGCGTGCACATTCCTCTTGAACGTTAGTAAGGGGAACAAGACCGAAATCATTTTCTTCACTGACACCAGAAGACGAAGCGTGGCAGCTCCTAACGTATTCAACCGATACCTAGGCTTGAGGAAGGCGAGGGGCATCTTCATATTATCAGAGGCCACAAGACCAAAAACCATCACAGTGCTGGCTACCAATTGATGATTTCTCTTCTCAGCCGACCTGGCAATGACTCGGGAGTTCGTGCAATTGACGTCAATGTCCTGCACCCTGTAGAAATGTGTTGTGATCAAGAAAATTTCAGCTAAACCAAATTATTTATCTATTGAGAGGGAAAATTACCAGGTCTGAACTTAGCTTTAAGGTCAAATCCACAATAGTTTATTCCCATGGGGTTTGTCAAACATGGTATACAAATAGGGCAGCCGATCATTGTCCTTCGAGAAAAATGAAATAATCCAGGAGCATATATACAACTTAGGTGGAAAAAAATTTTGAGCAGCAAGTTGGACATCATTAAGGGTTTTTAGCATCCAGTCAAACATGTGTGGGGCCACATATAGCAAAATTGGGATTGAACTAGTTCCTTACAAAAAAGGCCCACCGCTTGGATAACATCATTGACACCCACAGGTGAATTTTGTGACCATGGCAATATGGGCTAATCATTCAAGAAAGATCAATTCAACAAGACAGGTTAGCATCAAGGGCCATCACGCCTAAGCTCAGCAATGCTGTCCCAATTCTTTCAAAGTGAGCTTTGATGTAGAGTTAGGCTTTAAATAACAGGATTTCTAAAATATAGGAAACTGCAACTTTTCCGTAAGACCATTCTATTAGTTTTTGAAAGTGCAAATATTCAATACGCATACGGTATATATCGCTAATGTCGACCTCGTGTGGAAAAGGTTTTTTTTGATGCAAATCTTTATTTCATATTGTGATTGGTAGCCAGATATGAGCAAGTTATCATTGGATTAACACGAATCATAATCGTCGTACCACCCCCTTCTATAGATACAAAGAACCGAACAAGTCATAGATAGACATGAAGTAATAAACTGTCATTATGAGAGATCATGTTGAGTCAAAGAGGAAGAAAGGATCTTCTACTACAAAATCGAGCGGGTTCAGCAACCTTCAACACTCGTCATCATGAATCACACCTCAGTGAGTGCAGGCAGACAAAGGCCGTCCTTACATCTACACTTGCCATTCCCACTTGGCCATTCTTGGCAGTGACGCAGGCTCCTCGGGGCCTCGATTCGGCCTTGTCGGGCCCTGTCGCTTGGTACTCGCATGACTGATGGGCCCGAAACTTCGCTGCATGAGTCGTCGACTCTCCTGTTGTCGTCTCAAGAGATCTTGTTCGTGTTGACCCACCTGCATCTGATAATGACGGATGGTGTGACAAGTGAGCGTGTAGAAGCTGAAAAATGGGAACACACCTGATATGCTTTTTCATTTCCTCCCGTTCCGTCAGATTGGGTGACATGAAGGGTTATGTTGCCATGTTTCTATCGACCTTCGAAGGGCATAAACCATAAACCATATCTGAAGAAAGGTCTTGACATTGCAAGACAACCATTTGCTGTTACAATATAAACAATACATTCTAGGTATTGACAATTTTAATGACCCCTTTAGAAATTATGTATTGCTCCACAAGCGAATGACACGAATTATGAGTTTTGAATATGCTCATCGCAAGTGAGATATGTTTGAAAGTTGGTGCACAAACAAGTCATAATAATATATTGTGCAAAGCGCAATAGAATTTCAACATGATTCATATGCAAAGTGTTTTTTTCCAAATTTTGAGAAAAAGATTGTCGAACAACTTCTCGTATCTTACGACATCGACCTTGAGACTTGAGAAGATTTTATTGCGGGTTGCCGATGTTGCCAAAATGAAGGAATGTTTGTGTAGAATTGCTGATATTGTTATCAAAATCGGCTACTTTCATAAGAACTTGTATAAAAACGCCTAAAAACACTCTCTAGAACCTTGCTCTATCCGTGTATTTGAGCTCTGAGCCCTAAGCTCAGAATCAATCCAATGCTTTTAGCGAAAAAGGAAAAGATCAAACCCCAAGTTGAAGGAATTGGATTCTAAATTTTGTCGAAACAAAAGTGGGAACAAGCGTCTATCAGGGTAAAGTTGCCTCACAAACGAGCTTTACACATGCTCCTTTTTGCTTGGCTCCAGACCATGAAAAAGGATCCTTGCCTTGAGCGCAGAGAGTGTTTTTGTTTTGAGCCAATCAAGATATTGAATGGCTCACGTTGGAAAAGTGCCTGTTTTATGCTGAAGTGTTGCGGTGGTAAATTATCACCCATCAAGTGGGAAGTCTTTGTCCAAGTCCTTTATTCCAATGATCACATGATTTCTGTTGATGTCGCTTTCTTTCATGGATTGTTTCTTGTTGCTGAAACTGTGGGCCTCGTAATGGAATGGCAGATGACTGCTGTGGGTATTGGAGAAAATTTATTGCTTCCTTATTTTGTCTGGCTCAGGATTAGGTTTGGGGGACCATTTGCATTGATTGACATGATTCACTTCTGAACGAAGTGGAACATGTAGAAAGGGATAGATGGTTCCTTTGGTTACATAAGACACTATTAGATGCTATTAGTCGCACACAGTCGCAACTGATTATCGTTGAGTTTTGCGGGAAAGGTGAAACCCGTTCTTTTTTCCTTTAGGCGAATGTGTATACCGGTATATTAAAAGGTTAAGTTTAAAGGCACATATCAAATGAGACGTAACAACGAATAGACGTTTTCAAGTTGGCGTCATCATTCTGAGAAGCTGTCGCCATCTGCCGTCCAAGGAGGTCTTTACTTGAAAAGGGGCTTGTTTGAAAATCCAAACTTTGCACTATTTCGAAAAGAGTTGGTTAGCTTTTCTATGTTGTGTGGTCAAGAAATGGATAAGCTAATATCACTTGTTTCAGCATTCAACCTACAATTTATGTGCATTTCGAAAATTAATGATTTTTTTTCTTGGCTTTATATATATTTAGCTAGACATGGGAACCCAAAGTGAAAGTTCACTAAGAGAACAAAGGGAAAGCTTATGTACAGTATTTGTTAGATGGCAAGGCACAGGAGCAGGGGTAAAGCATTCTCCGCAGGCAATTCCTTATTGTTTTATCTTAATTTTGAAAATGTAAACTTAAGTAATTCTAAAGGAAAATCCGTCACTTATTTGCAAAATCAGCGAAAATCAAAATTAAATATGACAAAAAATTGGCATTTTAATTGCTTGATTGGGACTTTAAAAAATGAATGTAATGTTCAAATGTTAAACAAAATATGAATAGCGTTTGAATAGTTTGTTGCAATTTCCAACCATTATCAGTATTCAAAGCGTGGAAACAAATTTAAAAAAAATGACAGAAAATTGCAAGTTGTTTGATGATTTGGGTTTTTTTTGATTACTTTTGGTTAAGAATTGAGCAAAATCCTGTTATTGAAGAACAAAATGCTCATTTCGGTTTTTTAATTTTTTTGTGACCTTTATTATGAATAATGGCCAGGTCAGTTTGTAAAATGTATAAATATTTGGTATGTTTTTTTTAACCCTTTTTTATCAAAATAGTTTTTTCCGGGTTAAACTGGGCAAGATATGTTTGAGATAATTCATACATGAAAATATATCATAGGGCTCTTGAAATTACCAAAAACTTTAAATAAATAAGATTCTGTCTTTTTTACCTTAAGTCAGTTGATTACGAACCGTGCAACCACAATGGGTTCTGACTTTTGACGCCCATTGGTAGTGTAACTCACTTGGAACAAAGGTACTTCTTGAGCTTCTCGAGTTGCTCCTTGAACTTCAGGACTCGATTGGTCTCGTCCATCCCACCAGCGGCAGGATTTGTTAGAAGAAAGTTCCTGAAGGGGGAAATCGGGTCATCGCCAAATCCGTTGATGCTGCTGAAGTGAAGCCTCGGAAATGAGGGTCGGAAATAAACCTGTGGAAAAGAATCGTTGATGTTGGTTGCGTGGATATCAATCGGCTAAGGATATTGGTTGGTGAGCCGATACCTCGGGTGGAGAAGGGTCTTCGACGACGTCTTCCTCAGTTGCCGGGGTTTCCTGTTGAAACATTTGTGGAAAAGAAAGATGGATATTGGGATGTTTTTGCAAAAATAAGGGCCAAATGCCCGCACCTACCTCTAAATAGATGGCCTTGCAAGCCGCTGCGAGAAGGCAGGATGCAAACAGTAATTTGGATGTAACCATTACTGAACGGCTCGATAATTTCTAACCAAGTGTAGTAGATCCTGCTTTGCGCATGGTTTTTATATAAAGTCGAATTTCAAGTGGAAATTACCCAGGATATATCGCCCCTTCTGTTTTAACAACCATAATTCGATTGAAACGTAAGGAGAAGCCAACTTGCCGAACTGCTAGATGTGGGAGGGTCTTGTTGAGAAATCAATTCAGACTAAATCTAGGTAAAAAAAACGTTCCGGTATCTAAAAATTATGGGTTTGAAGTAAAATCTCCACTTTTCATTAAACAAAATAGCTTGTCCTGGGCCCAAATGAGTCAGTTTCAACTTCAAGAAGCGGTCAAACATTGTCATTCGGAAACCATGTTTATTTGGATGACTTATAAGTTTCAATTGAACAAATGCACTTGATCATAGGGTATCAATTCTCAGAAGCATACGGTAGCTTTATGGCCTTCATCCCATGCCCCTGACCGCACCTTATTTAAGTGGTACATGGTGCATGCTCACTTCAAAATTCGAGCCCCTGTTGAAGTTCGAATTCGAAGCACCTGGCTCTGTTAAAGAAGAGAAGTTTTTGGGTGTGATCCCTTGTTTGGAACACCAATTCGATGCACTGCCCGCTAAGCTCGCACCCAAACGGGCGAGCGCTATTCCTTTGCTTCGGAAAGAGACTTTTTCCGCTCTTGGTCTTCCAAGGTCCAAAGTCCCCTTCCTCCTCTGTTCCTCCGTCCCTCGTTCCCTCTCTCTTTCTCTCTCTCCTTCTCTCATAGTCCTTGTATCCTCTATCTTGAGAAGAAAGAGAGTACGAGGGCGTCTCCTCGCTTCCGGGAGGGGCCTATCAAGGCTGCTCCTTTCATTCCCCTGGCATTTCAAGGCCATCTGTATATGCACAGCTTTTCCAAGACCGCCAACTTGTTTCAAGCGAACTTCCGACGGCCACGAGGAGTGATTAAAGAGTGGAGGATTAGCCGAGGGTCTTGGTCGGAAGGTGTACAAATACAGGCCCACCTTCTTGTGCCGCCAAGGCCATGCGAATCAGTAGGAAAGGCCTATTGTCGCCGCGGGGCTCGAACGAACGAGGAAAGAACCTTCGAAGACCGACCTTCAGTACGAGCTTCTCTGGACAACGGACCAAAGGGGTCGTCTTCTCGTGGCAAGTTCAAACCAGTTAATCAGTTTCCAGTCGGACTCCGGATGCTCCAGGCGTGATAGATCCGGGTCAAGTTAGGTGAAGTGCAGTCGCCATGGCGGTCAACGAGACGGCTCAGGTCATCCTGAAGGAGCTCAGTGACAAATGCATGCAGGATCGACAAGCGGGCTTCTACGTGGCCGTGTCCGGGGCCACGTTCTTCGCCGCCCTCATCATTGTCTTAGTGCCTCGAATCCTGTCGGCCCCTTGTGTGGCCCGCAAGCAGAAGAACATTGACGAAAAGCTTCTCGTGGAGCCGTCCATGTACATTAATGTGCAAAACTGGGCCGGAGATCTAATCTCCGGCAACACCACCACGGGAAGGATCCTCGTGGTGTTCACCTTTGTATGCTCCATTGTGGCCATGGGCCTTTACATCTACGGTGAGCAAGCAACAAATGTCTACTGCACACTTGGCCTTTGGCTTGGTTTTGTCTGACGTGATGCTAAGTATTGGAGACATTGTTCTTAAAACCACTTGATCGCCAGATGAGGACTTGAAGCAGGAGAATGGAGTTTCCAGAGAACTTCATGGAAGAACTTTTGTAACTCCAACAAAAGTTTTGTGCAAAATGTGGAGGAGTTTCAACATGCCGTCTCTCTTCCATTCCCAAAATTTTAGACCAAAAACGGAATGGTCCAAAACTTTGTTTTTTGGAAAAAGATATGGACCTGCCAAAAGACCTTGTCCTTGACCTCAACAATGCAGAACGGGTCTGGTCGTCCCTAGACACTTCAATCGCTTGACAGTTGTCTTTGTGTGAATCATCCCTAACAACTCCGCCAATTTGGGCCATTCTCGACCAATTGCTTCAAGTACTTCTCACAAGTGCAATGAGGGGACGTGTAAAAATCAATATTGGACATGCTGTCCACCAGCCTTTCTCACTGCACCCCAAACGTTTCAAAGCGATAAAGTTTGTTGGCAGATTATAGAATATCGGGAACACGTCCCTGGTCCAAAAATGTAATTGCGACAAAAACATAATTGGAAAGAGGATTGATGGTCTAGAGTTGAATCAAAATGAGTGGTATTAGAGTCGACAAAACAAAGAGGGCAAGAACTAGATCATTTATAAGTGCAAACCTAACCCATTGTTGATTTGTGGTACGTTTGATTTTGAACATGACACTGTTTGCTCGTTTGCCTAGTCAATACATTCATTCTACATACACTCCAACAATAAGTCAAAGAGACCTGAGGGCAAAGCAAATAGGACTACTTCAATTATGGACAGGCTTGCCTGTCTACCATGGAAGTGCTTGATCAAGACCATCCCAACGTCTGTTTCATTGCTTACAGACGAAAAATGACCGGTCAAGATGTAATTGTACACTATATTCTTGAAGATGCTGAATTCCTTTTGAATCTGTTCATTATTTGGGGTTCTAAGGTCAGTAAGGCCAGGCATCAAATGTTCCACATATACATATCCGATAGGCATGTCATATCCATATTAGTCTGTGGGTGTGGTTAGAATCTAAACGTATCCTGGAGGAAGGTTAGAGTAGGAGAATCTACGGCAACCATGCCACCATGACTACACCCTTGTTTGAAAAAAAAAAGAGTTAAAGGATGTGGTTAGGATTCAAATCAGGCATGTTGTTGGAAAGAAACTGGACACAAACATGTTCGCATTAAAAAGCTAACACAACTTTAGGGTGCATTTTTTTGTACAAATCGAATGTACGCGACTCAATTTAACCAACTTGAATGAGATCCATTGGATCACATTTTTTCTATTTCATCAAACGGAAAGAGAAATGTTTGTCATTAATGGCAGCTTTGGGCTCAAAATGAAGCAATGAAAAAGAAATTTCGAAGCAAAAAAACAATTGGACCAGAGTTAAATCTGGGGCAGTAATTGGGTATATGGACTCAACGATTATGGTTTGTTCCCAGTATGGCGAAGATAAACATGTTACAGTGATAACAAAATTCGGCTTATGATAAAGAATGATTTTAAAGGTTTCAGTGGTTCCATTATCTTCTTACCGCAAGTGGCAAAAAACGTGCCATGGGCCGTTTGGGCAGTCTTAGGCGGCTGGGATTAGTTTGGGCCGTGGATTTGCTTGTTTAGCTCCACCATGAACTGAATGAATGAGTCTTGAACCAAAACATAGACAACACCTACCTTGGCTTACATTTCATTCAAAGCGTATCAATTACACCATTTCAAATTTAAAGTTATTGAATCAACTGACCTGATCGTCCTTGGCAGTGGCAAAATTCAATGCCAATCGGTAACCAGTTCCGGGGATTTAACGATTTTTAAGTGCTTAAAGCACATATTTTTTTTAGCGATATAATGGATATTTTATGAATGAAATGTGCACCTCTTGGCCTCTATGTTTGGACTCAAATCATAGCATTCATGATTCAGGCCATGGTAGTGCTAAAAAAGAAAAATACGATTGGCGGCCCAAACTAGTCCCAGCCGCCTAAAACTGCCCAAACGGCCCATGACAACCTTTTTGCCGCTAGCGGTAAGAAGACAATGGGATCACCTAAACCTTCAAAATTATCCTTTGATATGTGTAAATGAATAACCTCGAATCCGTTTCAAATAAGGAAATGAAATGGCCCTTTTTTTTACTTTTCAACTGTCGGTGAGTACATTCTGGTTGAGACTGATTGTAGGTAATAAATCTATGCATGTCCAACTCTCAAATGGATGCTCCTCGTTGGTTATCCATCCCATTTCTTTTCAGATACTCACGAGTTCCTGGATTTGGAGCGATGCGTCAACTGGAAAGATGCCATCACTCTCCAGATCGACTTCGCTCTCAGCATTGTGTTTATCTTCTACTTTATCATTCGCTTCATCGCAACAGACGACAAGGTCATGTTCATGATTTCATTGGAAAGTCTCGTCGACTTCTTCACCATTCCTCCTGTTTATCTTTCTGGTGAGTACAAACACAATTTTCGTGCGGATGGCACAGACTTCCGGAAGAAAAAAAAGAGAACTTGCTATGATTTATTCATGGCTTTCTCGGTGAAAAGAGCCTCATAAGATAGAATAAATAGATCATAAGATAGAATTGTCGTCTTTGTACTTATGTCCGATTTTTCAATTGGACCAATCGCCGATAATGAGCTTTTTAAGGAGAAATAATTTTGATCGGTTCTTTCAAGGTTAAAAGGGCATCTTAGGAGATTCAATGACTCAGCAAAAAACTGAAATTCCAGCACTAGATCAGCAAAATAAGATCAGAGAAAGTCGTATGGAAGTCTCTAACGTTTCTTTTGGAAGAAGCAAGACAGATGGACGAAGTCTTCTTTGTATATATATATTGATGTCCCCTTTGAAACAAGATGTTAAAGAAACTGGCACTTGTCTTCAAGGAAAACAAGAGAAACGCCTTGGTCTTTCATCATAATGGTGAGAAAAGAAAGGCTTTTTGCGGGCTTCTTTTCGACCTTTTCGACTGGGACTATTAGCCGGGTCTGTTCACTTATTTCTTTATCAGAAATTTTGTAAGGCTCGCGTCTTTTTGCATGCGACTCTTCAAATGACTCATGACTTGTAAGCCGCTAGTTTCAAATAAATATATATTGCAATGCTTTTCTTTCACTTTTGATTTCACTTTGGCGCCACAAAAGCTCGTATTTCTAACAAAGCAATAGCATTTCTCTCATGGGACGACCTCCAATTTAGTCCTATTTATAGATAGGCTTGAGAATCTGCAATGTTATGCAAAGGACTCGCAAGTTAATGGGGATCCTGTTGAAGAATCCTGGAGGCACCATTGCAATTGGGCTTTTCAGTGCTTTCTACCTCTTCTACGTAGGTGCAAACAAACAATCTGTCATTTTTTCATGTGCACTGAACCAACTCTAGTCATCTTTGCTGTGATATCACATTCTAGTCAACTTTGCATCATTCCTGATCACTTCATTCTTTTATTCTTGCATGGATTTTTACCTATGTTGTTTATGCTTAATTTTACACATTTTACTATCTGACATGAGTCGCAATAAAGGTTATTATGAATAGTGAACCGCTCACGACAGAATAAAGGACTCTGGGATTTTCACCTTCATTTTGTTCGTGAAAAGCCACATATCATGCTTAGGATATGTAATAGATGGTCTCAAAACAGCCCAAAAGTGTGATTTCCAAAAAGAACCTAGTAACTCAAGTTTTTATGGGTGCAAATGTCATAAGATTTCATGAGAAAATATTTGAACTTATAGAACCGTGCGTTACAGCCATTCATATGAAACGGCATAATTTGGAATTATTAATCAATCTCAAGGCAGAATGATGCCCTCGCAAATGAAAACGTTTCAAATAGTCCAAAACGTTGAAATGCAATATCTAGCCTCAAAATTTGACCTGATATATTTTTGCCAAATAACATACATTTAGTGTCCAACCCAGAGTCGCTCATACTCCGGGCTCTAATCATCATGCAAATACTCCAATTGTTCTTGAATAATTTGTCCTCAGTGTACTATGACCGAGCTTGGTTGGGCCTTCGATTTCTTCGCGCCCTGATTTTCATGAATCTCCCCGATGTTTTGGTATATGTCCGTGTCATCAATTTGTCCAGTGAGATTCGTCTCACCAAACTCTGCTCCATCTTCCTTGCCTCTGTGAGTACAAACAACCCAAGCCTTTCAAGCCTTTGAAGGTTGAATCCATGTAATCCTAGTCCTCATGCATAGCTTCTTCATTTCTCTCTCTCTCTCTCTCCCTTTCTCTCTCGTTCTGGTTTGGTCAAAACAGGTCATGGCTTGTGCGGGATTGTGTTTTTTCCTTGAGAACTCGGGGGATCCCTGGAGAAACTACGAAAACAGACACGATCCCTATCTTGGATACGGTGACTGTCTCTACTACATGTTTATCACCATGTCCACGGTAAGTCCAATTGGGAGTATTTGTAAAAATAGTACACAAACCTAACCCCAAACATTCTAGGGCAAGCGTTATAATGTGCTTTTTCTAGTGAATTTGGACTCTTTGACAGCAAACATTAGCCGTTTGGCAACGAATGACATGCTTTCACGGGATGAATTTCATATGTTTTTCCCAAGAAATATATTTGCAATAAATATTCTCCACTTCATCTAAAATCAATTACAAGGAAGCTGGATCAAAAGGTTTTTCATTTGATAACCTTCTATGCCATTGTGACAAATTTTGATAAATTTGGACAAATTTGTAGACGTATCTTACTTATTCCCTATGTGAAATAAGGGAAATTTAAATGTAGTGCGACACCCTGACTGTGGGCATTTTATGGAGGAAGAATTTGGACAGACACACATCTCAGCCAACTCACACCTTGATGCATTTGAATTTTCAACTATTGAGTGAGTTGTGCCATAAAGGCGTTACTTTTGATGTAGTGATGTTACTGTCCTAAAATCTTGGCTCAATGATAAAATACAGTTTACAAAAACATGCCGGCAAGTTGAAATAAAATGACCAATTCAGTCTATACCACGGGTAGGTTGGCTGTGCTGTTTGTCTAAATTCTCCTTCCACAAAAAGCCCGAAATCAGGATGACGGACTACTTTTTTTTTAAATTTCAAATGGCTAATACGGCGAAAACAATGCATTTTTTTTTCATGATGCCCACCAAATCCTTTGATGAGCCAAAACATAGATTCAATAAACTGATATCTTTCTCTCTAGTAAAACATCCTCGAAAATCGATGTTGGTAATAGCCAGCCTTCAATAACAACCTTCTCTGGTTGTTTTTGCTAAAATTGTCGAAAACGTACTTTACATAATACCAATTCACCGACTGTCTACCCAATTTATCCATTACAGGTTGGCTATGGTGATATATTTTGTGTCACTGATTGGGGCCGAATCTTTATCATCTTTTACGTGTGCCAAGCTTTGGTGATGTTTGCCAATTTCCTCCCGGAGATCGTTCAACTTGTAGGGAACAGACCAAGGTAGGTAAAACTACTTCGAAGTCAAATTCTTGCCCTCAAAAAGTTGTTCTAGAGGTATCATCTAAGACCAGAAGGCGTAACAGACGAGAAGAAAACTATTCCAAAAGGGGTTTGCCAATGAAGAAACAAGATAATCAAGTGCCTTTCACGACACAAAAAGTTTCCGCTGTTCCTCAAACTATCTCTTGTTATTTGTAGGTTTGCTGGGGAATACGAGCCGGATGGTCGGCAATTCATTGTTGTGGCCGGAAACGTCAACTACGAAAGTGTGCAGACCTTCTTGGGCGATTTCTTTCATCCAGCACGGGATGACGTGGATGTGGAGGTCGTGTTTTTGAACAAGCTAGAGCCCGACCTGGAATTCGAGGGTCTGCTGAAGAGGGAACATACTCGCGTGCAATACTTCAAGTAAGTTGAAGAATAATCTAGTGCAGTTAGTTGATGGTAGCGCCATCTACAATGGGAAACAATGCCAAAGAAACTTGGTGTGCCTTCTTTGGCTATTGACTTCTCTAAGTAGCAGCTGATTGATAATATCAGCACGAATTTCCGGAGGTCATTACGGCACTTTTCAAAACAGTAGAGGTACTAAAAATCCAAGATACTAGTCACAATATTAGACAAAACACATTTTTAAGGTTTCAAGAAGTCTTTTGTAAAAAACAAAAAGTTCTAATAGAGGAAGTTCTAATCAGTATCATGATGCGATTGACAATGAAGCGCACATACTATGTCCGAAAGGCCTTTGAGGTTAACTTTTTTGACCCAATATTGGCTGGATGTTTTCATTCTTTGAGCAAGTATTAGCCTCCAAGGCCAGTGGAGTAAAGGAAGTTCAACTGTGGATTCTTGGAGTCAAGGGATGGGCCAAAGGTTAGACTCACGCCCCTTTGAGAATCACTCTGGCCTTTCCCATGAACCACTGTAATGTGAACGGACAGTAAGGTGGAAAATAAGTTACTGCATTGCTTTTCACTTCAAGCAAAACTGGTCCCAGTTCACTGTAATTACGTGGTTCAAATTGCAACTCAATCAAACGTCTGGATGCAAAATGATATTCCCTTAAATGGCAGTGCCTAAATGGGCGCATGATGAACGCCATCAATTAACATAAAAGGGCTAACTCATTCATCAAGTCAAGTATTGAAATTTGAGTGGGAGTAACTTTTGATCCGGCCGTTTGATCGAGCTGAAAATTGAAATACATAGTTGTAACGCCTTGGGTCAAGTCTTATTTGAAGAAGAACGCTTGCCGTTCACTCAATTACGACTTGTTAGTTCTTATCTCTAGTATCCATGTCCATTTTAGAGTGATTCGTCCCATTCCCAAAACAGGATTAACAGCTTAACTCACATTTACCATTGAGACCGTCAGAGACCGTATCGAGGAAAGCTCTACAAAACCTCGTTAGTAGATCGCTAGTAGATCCTAATCATGTCCATGCCCTCTGAGAAGGTGCTGAATCAACTCTTTCTTCCCGATCAAGTACCCAATTAGGAGGCAACGCAACGCTCAAACGTACTCTAGCGAGGTTTCAAAAAGCTTTCCTCTCCAGTCCTGGCGGACTCCATGTATCAACCTACAGATCTTGGGTGGAACATTTTCACTCTTAACTTTAAATTTGATTATGAATGAAAAAGACTAAAAAACATTTCTTTACTTAGTGTTGTTATATATTGTTTCATATTTGAAGCTCCAAGCAACTCAAAAAACCCTCAAGATATTTAAACATGTTTTGGATTTAGGCATACTTTGAAACATTGAAACGCTCCCATAGCGTTCCATGGTCGGATATCGGCTGTCAGATTATGACTAGATGCTTATTGAAGCAACGCCGAGAGAGAACATAAAGTATACTTATAGATAGAATTGGAACTGAACTGGGGAGAACAGTGAGTGAAGGTTTAGAGTAGATGGATGGCTGGGAAACTATTGACGACTAGGAACGGATCTAACCTCTCTTTTCCCGTGGGATAGAACACACATTCACCAAGTTATTTGGGTTCTTAATTTGAACATCATGATGAGAGACGATGTGCGTGAAATCAAAATTAGGGGAACTACCGATTGATGTATGTGTAAAAAAATGCTTTCTAGACTTGTGCGTGCAACTATGTACATGAAATCGAATTTTCTGGCAGAGTAATTTGGTTGGGAAACCGGGAACATGGCAATTCAGAGATGGAGTTTGTGGCTTGAAATGCTTCGTATGTGATCTCTGGGGAATATTTTGAACCTACCACACACCCTGACAAGGTTTCATACCAAACAATGACCGTTTCTTCGTTCCCACCCACCATGAAGTAATAACAATATGAGGCTTGAGTCGACGTGACCATGATGAGTAACTTTTGAAGGCAGGCTCTCGGGTATTTGAGAGGATTGGGCGAAGCCATAAACCCTCACTGCGAGCTCACAAAGGCCAATAAATCAAATACCTCGGTGCTCACCTTACACAAACACCTCTGGAGGCGAGAAAAGGCTGGCCAGGCTTCCAGCTGAAATTGCATCCGACCTTTGTCTTACTCCATTTGTCAAGTTTAGTCAAATGCATCTGCAACCAAGCGTGACGTCGTTTCTAAGGCAAAGTCTTTCAAGGACCCTTCTTTGTTTGTTTGGGGTAACTTCATCATTAATGCAACTCATTAACAAAACATCTCATTTCCACATTCCACTCTTGTTGCGCTCAAAAGACGGCACTTTTTTATGAGATGGGGATCCCCATCCATGTCAGTGTATTAGGATTCAGTTTACTAATGATGGACTATTACACTAACATTGGACATCTTTTAACCAATATATTGACTTCGGCAGGGGGCACTACCTCATGCTGCGATCAAACTATCAGTATACTGTCTCTTTGTCTCATATCAAGGACATATCAAGCTTGTGACAGCAAAGGAGACGCAATGAAAACTCAAGTTTGGCGCCCATTTTTTGACTCTTTGTTGTCATATCCTAAAGAGAAAGAACAAAGACAAACATCACGACTAACGTTCACCGTGAGCTAAGTAAATCTAAGATAATCGGAAAAGCTGTGTTACAAAATTTACACAAGTATGCCTTTTGGTAAACATTCGACCCCTTATTACTACGTTGGCTCAAAAATATTGTCCGCTCAAAAAAGGCGGCAATTCTCTTATACACACTTCTATTCGATTGAATCACATCAGTAGCTTGTTTACACGGTAGTTGAATTAATTCTTTTCACATCCCCTCTTTGATCTGAATCGATGTCTAAAATGTCATTATTCGTCATATCTTCGAATCTTACAAAGCTTAGCTAAAATACTTATCGGTTTTAATATTTCTAAACGCTACAAATTCAGCTTTCGGTGTAGACGGATCTTTTCAGGAAAGAAAATGTTATATATTTATCTGAAGACTCCTGCGCCAAAAGTGATGATCATAACAATAAAAAGTAAATCTTAGAAATATTTCAACACGAAAGTAAAAGCCAAAAGATCACTTCAAAAATTTTAAATTTGGTATTTATCATGGTTGACGGACCAGCTGATGAAACTTTTAGATTGACCAATGTTTTCTTATTTCAATAATATAGTAAAAAACACAATCTAAAAGCCCAACTTCTGTAATACTTCACACTTTGAGTCTTTTATCAATCATCATGCTTCTCTTTCTGTCACCTCAACTATCTTTGATGCCGACCAATTTTATAAAGCCAGTCAACCCCTTATTCTTGATTCTACCCCTAACTTCTCAGCTCTTATCGCCTTGGAAGTTTGGAACTGCGGCCTGAAAGTCTCACATGCTGAGAGGATGTATTTCCTTCTTTCAGGGGATCAATGCTCAATGCTTATGACCTTCAGAGAGTACGGTGTAACCAAGCGGCTGCTTGTCTAGTGCTGGCCAATAAATTCTCAGAGGAGCCAGATGTGGAAGACGCCGCCAACATCATGCGAGTGATCAGTCTCAAGAACTATTGTGAGGACACCAGGGTCATCATTCAACTCATGATGTACCACAACAAAGGCTACCTACTCAACATTCCAGGTGAGCCTCTTCTTCTAAGGAAGGAAACTTTCCCTATCGGATTATTTCACTTCGTTAGCTCAAGATGAAAGGTAAATTGGGAACTACATTATCCTTGAGAGCTTCCAATGGATTAGTGGTTGCTGAATAGGTGACAGAAATTCATTGATGTCCCATAAATAACTGAAGTGTAGTTGCAATATAAGAGAAAATATGTGCATACAAAAATCTACCGGTGAAAGCTTTGGAAAGAAAATGCTAGTCGGCCAGACAAAATTGTCCAGCCAAATCAAATGGTTTTGATCAATCTAGACAAATTGTGTTCGTCTATCCATCAAGTGTCCATAAATCTTACAGCCCAAAACCTATTTACGTTTCAAACAAACTTCTTTTCTTAAACCAATCAATTTCATTGCTTCTTTAAAGGGAGAACCTTACCAAAGTATAATAGTTAAGAAATGGTTGAATCAAATTGAGCATCTTAGCGGTTTCTTTGTCCCCATAATTTCCCTTGGGACTTGGAAACTGCGGTGGTCAGTGAAACGATTCTCTGAAATACACGAAAACAGAATCTGTTCTTCCACTTCCTGGCTTGAATAATTGATACTTCGGCAAATGGATTCACACATTTTGACATTTTGACAATTTGAACAAATTCGAAGCAAAGAGCCTAATGAACAGAGTCCCGGATGTGGAACAAAGCAATCAAGGCCAGAAGTGGAAACATTGTTGATATTCTTCAAACTGAAGGCTCATTTCCTAAGAGAGAACTTAAGTTTTATCGCCTGAACGGTGCTCCAAAAATCAAGGCTGTAGAAAGACGTCTTGATGGGAAGTTGTTGGTTGGATGAAGGCCAATTTGAAAGGCAAGTCACGTCTTTTGACCGTGAGCCGTGTAATCAGGCCCCAAAATCTCTCCATATGTGAACAGACAAACTATGAGAACTTTCGAGCAATAAAGGGCCATCCTCAGATCCGATTTATCTTGGCGCAGCCTTGAGACTAAAATCAAAATCAAAATAATAAAATCCTGGAATCCAAAGCCTTCCAAACAAAAAGCGACCTCTCAAAAAATAGAAAACCGTCATAATCAAATATCGACTGGGTTGTGGACACCCATCTAAATATCCGTATATGCGCACAGACTATGCAGTTTCATTAGGATAGATATTGATCTTTGAATCAAGATATTATCATTTTTGCCATGCGATATGTGCAGTAAGCAAACTAGTAGTTATTTGATGAGCTTGTTGCTCAATCCAAAGGGCATTTACTACAGAGCTAGGTCTGAATAATTCATTGGACGGATAGTCTGCAAGCTCTGTGAAAAGGTATCCAACAGGTAGCAATGAATAATTCACGAAAGGACATGACATTTATAAATGCTTTAAATCCTATTTTACTTTCGTTTGGTTCAAGTGAAAATCAATACCACAAACCCGCATATATATATATATATATTTGTTTCAATAAATAACATTGGTTCTTTTTCTTTTTGCGCAACAAAACATCTAGCAAGATTTTCAAGAAGCTTATCGTATATTACACTCGTTGAAATGACCAAAACAGCTCTAAGCCGAATTTTATAGTTCTTATGGTTGTTGTGAAGTGCAAAAAGATAAGCATTAGCATGAATAGCTTGATAAAAACCCGGAAAATATTCAAACCATAGTCAAAACCTTCAACCCTAGCAAGCCTGAGAAACCGCCTTTGCTTCTGACATTTGCTTTCTCTGAGTTTGCCTCATACATTTTCTGTCTAAAGTGCCAAATTGTATCCAAATCCATCGTTAATGACACCCCTAGGTCATGTCAACCCTTGTTCAAAAAATGGATTTCTTTCTTAGGATGGGATTGGCGTCGTGATGATCAGGCAGTGTGTCTAAATGAACTGAAGTTGGGCTTCATCGCCCAATCTTGTCTGGCTCCCGGTTTCTCCACGTTGGTATCGAATTTGGTCATAATCAGCTCTCCAGACCTGAATGAAGGTAAGCTCCACAGCAATCATCCACATCTCAGTCAAGGTCAAATGGCACTGATGAGCTTGGGGATTTGAAGGGGGGCCTTGTTCCTAATCTCAGCAACGCGATAACGCCCCTGTGATTATGCAGGAGTTCCTTTATGTTCCGAAAGGTTCCTTTGTTACTTCATGGAGAAAATCAAGACAGAGCTTGGCCAAGAACAGAGATAGAAGGTTAGATGGATTTGATATTACAGTCATTTCTTTCAAACTATGTGTTCCACTTGACTTTCGCAACACTTTTTTAAGACCAGCAATCAGAAGGAGTTAAATGGTTTGAAGTTGAACTTGACCCCTAATTCCTAGGTACATAGCTGGCTCAAGGGCCCAAATTCAGGTGCTCTTGGGGGAGATTGCAAACAAAATCCAGAATGCCTCATCATAGCATTGCTCACCGAGGGCAATCAATATGATTTACGATTTCATGTCCCAATAACTTATTTTTTGACGACAATGACGTCTTGCGCAAAAAGTGTTTCTTCCTTCAGGCCATCACAAGAGTTAGAGAGAAAAAGGAAGGAGAAAGAGAGGGAGAAGGCAAATGCCCATGTTTTCTCGGGTCAACTTGACCTGGGTGACCATAATCAGACGAGTACAAAATGTCATGGATGAAGAGTCTCGTACAACGGACTTTCTGGACTATTATGGCTTGTTTATGCAGCACTCACGAACCAAATAAACACGAGACTTGAAGAATGAATTAATGGATATCCAATGATCTGCCAAAAATGTGCCAACCAATGAGGGGTAGCTAAAAAGAGAGGAAGTAAAGTCAAAGAAAATCAACAAGAATCCTACCAAAGTACGAAGCTTATTTATTGAGCATCATCTCCAGTCTTGCACTCTTGAGCCGCCAGTAGAGGGCGATTTCGAAAGTCAATTGAAGTCGAAGCTATTGAGTGAGTTGTACTACAAAACTCAAAAGTATGTCATTTTTGGTCCCTCTCTGTGACTGCACTAATAATATCTTGGTTCAATATCAGAATACTGTTTGATTCAAAAAGCCCGTAAACTGAATTAAAAGACAAGTTCAGTCTATGTCCAGTGAAGTTTGGTTGTACAATGTTTGTCTTAACTCTTCCTCATCAAATTGCACAAAATCAGGGTTGCCGCACTAATTTTTTCTTGAATCTTCTTTAATTAAGATGCCCTAGACTATCGTTCTTTACATGTGTATTTCTAAGATTCCAAAAATATTAGAAGAAGAAAACGAGAATTATGAACTATCATGGAAACAATCTCACTTGCCTTAAAAATCTCGTTAATCCTTGACCCCCAACGTCAGCTGACCTGAAAACATGCTTTTCCGCCACAGATTCTTTCCGCTTAAGCAGTCTAGTGTCTTTTTGTTTTCTATGCCTGATCAAAGTTGCACTTCGCAGAGGTCACTTGAGAGTGTGTCGCCCTTAAGTTTCAGCCCTTTTGCCCCCAGATATTGGCAAAAGCTGAATAATGCAATTGCAGAGTTGATGAAATAGTCAAAACTCATTAAAAAAGAGTTTCTTGTACAAGAAATATGTATACTCAAACTGTAGAAATGTAATATTTTCTCAAGTTGGAAATTGATAACCAACCGTGTATAATTTTGAATTTCAGTGCTAAGACCGTCAAGCCATGCAGGAGGTAAATCATGAGTACTGACCAATAACTAATCCAAGATGTAGTTGTCTGTGCCGTGTCGTGGCGTGAGATTGTTTTCCTTGTGTCCTTAAACCCGCATGACCAATTCCATAACACAGAATTCGGTCGGACCAATTGCTTCGTTCATTGGAGGGCAATTGCCATAGACTATTGGATCCCCTTCCCATGCACCTAGTTTACGGAATCAGCCTTGCACAGCTGATTTTCTTGAAGTTTGACACATTCTCTGAGATCGCTTTTTGTGGGATTGATCTTTTTGTGGGATCCTGTCTTGCGTCCATACTTACTGATCCCTCATTTGTATCCGTGTTATTACAGACGTCCCTAAATGGAAACGTGATTACTTTACCGCATGCAACAAGGTGATCTTGGCAGAAACCCTCTCACCGACCTTTGTTGGCCTTCAATTCAAACAGGTAACCGGTCTTAAGAGCCTTTTTATGATACATTGCGACAAGGTTCCATCATGCAGCTAAAAAACCTCATTTGCCTATCAGGTGGCTGAGATCTGTTACACACAACTGAACCTCCTTTTACTCGCCATTGAGGCCAGGAAATATGAAGGAGGCGAGATTTACATCAATCCCAAGGACAAAGTGATCAACCCAAATGCAATCGGTGAGCGAAAAGTGCTTTTTTTTAAAAAATTGCATGGGGTTTTGAGACCACCAATGAAAAATTACGCTCACAACGAAGGCGGAACTTTCCTTATGGACTCACCGAACCCAGGCCAAAAGAATGGAAGTCCTCATTGTAAAATTACTTGCTTCGCCCTACAGGTCTTTTCATGACGGACTCGGCAGATTCAGCTAAACGGGCTTGGTTTTATTGCCGGAAATGTCATGCAAACATCAAATCCGAGACCGAAGTCACCAAATGCGACTGCAAGCGGACCGCTGTCAGGCATTTGGAGAAAGGAGGACGAAGTGGCACCATTCACCGCCGCAAGAACAAGCACAATATAGTTGAAGAGGTATGCTAGTTCCATAGAAGAGCGAAGAATTCTAATGACTGACTTTTTATGGTGTTCTTGGTCAAGAAAAAACAATTGCCGAAAGTTCCAGGTCTTTTCAGTTGAACAATTAGCTTGCTTGCTTTTTACCTTGGCGAATATGGCTTGAGTTTAGTGCATTTTTTTCTACTCTGTGGTAAGAAATTCTATTTCAAGCCCATTACTATTGTTCGGTAACTGTTTCCTGTTTCTTAGGGTGCTTTTCTGACGCGCTACTGGCAAGTTTATTATTATTTAGTTATATGTATACCTGAAGAAATAGGTTAAGAAATCGCCAAAGAGGTAACTGATTGAGGACAAGATTTGCCGAAAAAGGAAGTCGGTTTTGACTGACTAATTGATAATATTGAAAAAAACAACATAGCTACAGCAATATATTCAGCCAAAAAAGGGGGGAAATGCACAGATCCAAGGCTTTTGATTGAGTCATAATAAATGTTTTTGAGAAAAATAATGAATAGTTAAATGGAAGTCAATATACTAATGACATCGCTTGAATTTAGATAATGACTTAGTTTCCTGAAAAAAATATCAATTATTAGCTTGTGGTGCATTCGTCTTTGGCATTGACTTTGGGCTGGCAATCTTAGGCGCTTAATTCCGGTGTTGTTTGCTCACTTTAAATATTCTAGAAATGTGAAAGAAAGCTACGTTTTGTGTTTTTTTTGACGCAATAGAAAGATTATCAAGGAATTATGAATTTTTCAGTAAGGGAGGTCGGATTTAAGATGGCAAGACATGTATGCAAAATCAATCGCCACCCTGGAGGTTCATTTTTGACCAATGAGTGACCAAATTGTTAAAAGAGTGATCATGACGGTCAAAAATTATTAAAATCTGACATATATCTATCAATGTTAGCTTGAAGCAGGGCAAAAAAAAGGAAATAAAAAAGTATTTTCTCCGAATATTACCTACGTTTAAGTTCTCAAATTGGCTAAAAGTTAAACTTAGTTATTAGCGACATTCTAGGTAATTTCACCAATACGCTTTTAGTGCGCTAAAAAGAACACGAGCCCTTAAATTCGGTTTATACATTCATCACCACCCATTTGCATTGCCAAAGTGACTAGCAAGCAATCTACTGTCAAATGTCACACAAATATGTGTTCACATATGGCAATTCTTCGTTGATGGTTCTTCATATTACAAAGAGCTCTTTGAGAAACTATTTTTCTTCCTTGTCGTAGCTATGGCTTGGCCTAGTGATGTCTTTTGTCACGAAAACAAAGCATGAGTGTTGATTGGAAAGGTACTTCTGAGAGCGTTCTTGCTCAAAACATGCAATATTCAACAAAGTAAAAATGTACACATTTTTACTTACGTATTGCAACAAACAACTCTTGTCTGTCTTACCAATAAGTGGCACCTAATACATACATTAATTTGCTTGCCATCACGTATAAGGAAATCGGACCAAGTGACACATATTTCGATATTTGGTTGGCATACATACAACAGACCCTTTGGTCATGAATGTCATTCATTTAACGAAAGACCTCTCCTAGAAAGCTTTAGGCATGTTTTCAAGTCCAGCTTACAAAAGGCTCTCAAAGGCTGTGGAGTGAGAAATGTAACAAAAGAAAGGTATATCTCTACTTAAGTATCCAGTATGCTCCAGAAAAAGCTCATTACTTTCCGAGACATGTTGTCGAAACTGTAATGATCAACCAGGGATATTCAGCCAACGTAATTGCAATAATTAATCCTCCGTTGAGGTCGAGGCCTTCCATTATAAAAGCTTCATCAAGACCAAGAGTAAAGTATATTGTTGGCCAAAATTAAAGTGCACATGGATTTCCCTGCCCTTTTTGAAACTCGCCTTCATAGAAACATTTTTGGGCCAACCTCTTTTTAATCTGTCACAAGACCAATTAAAATCGCCAGCGCAAATAGGTTCGATGAAAAATTAAAAACCTCCATTCTATTTTCAAGTGGAACTCCAAACAGAAAACAGCCGTTTTTTTTGGAGCATATGTATTTTGAAGTTTTGGCTGTCACATAACCTTTGATCAAAATACCAAACATTTTCTTAAGAATGTGTCGAATGAGAACCATTAGTCTTTCTCGAAAGGATTGATTACCTGTATGAATATACAAGCTTAATTAACATTCTAGACAAAGTCAAGCATGGAGACCACAAACTGGGTTAGAACAGCTGAAAACCGCAAACAAGCCATTATGGGGATTTTTGAACACCATATCAACCGACAATCACAAAAAACACATATAGGCATTCAAAGGAAACGAATTCAATGCACCCGCATATTGTGGGCCGAAATGTTTGGCAAAGGTTTGAGATCAAGCCTTGAGGCGAAAAGACATTATTAGAGTACTGATTCCATCTGTTTGGTCTAGAACCTTGCAACAGTACTCAATCCTTTTTGTTTCTTAATTGGACCGTCGTTGGTCCGTTTCCAAGACCTTGTCTTTTTTGTTTCTTGGAGCACCAATATAGTAGGAATGTCTCAAAACCGTCACAATATGACAAAAGGGCTCAATTCATCTCGATATTTATGAACATACTGCTTGCCTAGATCCTGGATTTCGAAGGCGAAGAGACTGCAGATGGAACAAAGAAGCGGAACAAATTGCCTAGAACAGCCACATCAATCGACGTCGACGGGGTTGAGCAAAGTAAAATGCAGTACGATTCCACAGGCATGTACCATTGGTGTCCAAGTAGAGGCATTGAGGAGTGTCTCATGGACCGCCAAGACGCAGCAATGACAGTTCTCCAGGTAAAAAGAGCGTCTTAATAGATTGTGAAACAGGAAAAAGCAGGCCATTGGGTTCTGTTTGGACAGCTTCATCAAGAAACGTCGTCTTTTTCACTTGAAAAGACTAATTCAATGTTCTCGTAATCCAATTTCGACTATACTTTCCAGGACCACGTGATTGTGGCCGTGTTTGCCAACGACGACAGTCCTCTGATTGGATTGCGAAATCTGGTGATGCCGTTGCGAGCGTCCAACATTCATTTCAACGAATTGCTCCAGGTTGTGATTGTTGGGAATGTGGATTATCTCAGAAGTAAGCTCACCAAAAGCGGGAAAGACAACAGTGGTCTTGTTATTGCAACCTGGGTTTCATTTACAGGAGAATGGAGGCTGTTGCAGAATCTCCCCAAGATCAACGTTCTCAATGGGTCTCCTCTAAGCAGGGCTGACTTACGGGCCGTGAAAGTTGACATGTGCCGCATGTGTGTGATCCTCTCAGCCAAGGTACTGCTACACTTGTTAATGGTCTTAGGCAGGGATCGGTAATCAAAGTTCCCCGAGGTCAGACCGCAAACATGCCAGGGATGTCCACTAAAAGGAACCATTGGTAGTTCTTTGGAAGCAAATGTCAATTTGGGTTTTTGCCCCCTGACCTCAATGTTGCTGTTGACCCCTCAACTTTACCAACCGCAAAAGTCTACAGTACAATGAGTGCGACTTGTAAGGGTTCTCGTAAAATCAACGGCTTGTTAACTGCCTTGCAGATTCCGTCCAGAATAGAGCCGGTTCTGGCCGACAAAGAGGTTATACTCACAGCCTTGAATGTCAAGGCCATGACCTTTGTTGATGAAGACGATTCCTTGGACGAGTCGGACAAACTGAACCGGAGGAACTCAATATTGGGTGACCTAATGGAAGCCGAGGGGCCTGTTTCCAGAGCCGTGCCCATTATCGTGGACCTGGCCTTCTCAACCAATGTCAGATTTTTGGATGATCATGAACTTCATCTAGATGACGTAGAGCTTTACAAGGTAAACATTTCTTTGTTTGGTTCGTTCTATAATTAATGCTCTGTGCTATATCATGCCGAGGATCTCCAGTTATTGGAATGGGGAGGGCCGAAAAGGGTTCTACAAAATATCTTCCCTCCCCTCCATTAGGAATACAAGCAGAGCATCTTTATTTCAGACCCTACCGTATGCTGCGGGACAAGCTTTGGCGCGAGGTATCCTGGATTCCCTCATGTCCACAACGTACTTCAATGCTTCGGCCCTGCGACTGATCCGTTCTTGGGTGACAGGAGGCGCCACCATCGAACTGGAGCTGGCTCTAGCTGAGGGGGCGGGTCTAAGGGGTGGCTATACCACTCCATCAACATTGAAGTCCCGGGATCGCTTCAGAGTGGCTCAAGTGGCTCTACAAGGGAGTGTGTTTAGGTGAACAACCTACGAATTGGTGCAATTTTGTGAACAGCTGTTGATCTTTGGTAGATTGAACTAGAGAGTAGAGACCCTCTAGATTGAACCTTTGACGAGCATTTTCACCAAACCTGCGTCGTGATAAACCAAAGTTGTCATTCTTGGTAATCGATGTTCAAGGATTAGAGGGTTGAGTCTCGCCCCATTGTATCAGTATTAGGTGTGGATAGCGTCAAATAGTCTCCTTGAAAAAGGTCAGGGAGGAGATTTGACAGTTACGCTGTAAAATGAAATTAAAGTCTTATTTGACTTTTCTAGACATCCCATTTCTATCCTAGACTGTAAGTCTTTCCTTTGCAGAAACATGTCAATTGAAAATACAATAAATATTTTATCAGTTCAGGCTGCAGGTCACCTTTTGTGCTGCATGTTGTCGCATCATCTACCTAATACGTGGTGGTATTTGTGGAAGCACTTTATGCTTGTACTCAAAATACTGTTAATGTTTTTGTCAACTTTAATCCTGATTTGGCATTTATTGAATTTTCCTTTCTTATTCCTTCTAGTAAAATTGCTGAGGAAGGTTATCCGTTTGGGGTTTTGTTTGCGGAGGCGTCGTCAAAGTATGGCATGCTCTGCATCGGAATTTACAGGTAAAGTATGAGCATTTGGTCACCTTGCATCCCCCGTTAACAACAGAACGAGGTTTGAGTGATAAATTTAGTAGTCATTTAACCAAAAACCCACTTCTCTTCGACAACGTTCTCTGTCTCCAAAAGATTGGTGGTCAATCCAAGGGCGTCTTTGGAGGCTTGTGAATCCGATTCAGATTCGGATAGCGATATGACACGCGTGAAGAAAAAACGCAGACCAGCTCAGTAATAAGCACCTTCAGTTCACTTCACGGAAGACAATGATTCTCTTCATGTTCAATTCTCCAACACTTGCAATTCTTGGAAACTCATTTGAACGATCTCACTGTTTTCCCCAAATCACTGAGAGCTTAAATGTTATGGCTAGGGACACGAAAATTGGCGAATCAAAAATTTGATTTTGAATGCGAATCATTCTCTTAACACTACAAATTCATTTCATATCATACGATGTTAATATGTTAACAGACATATAGTGCTCGATTTGAATGTACAAACATTAGACTCGTTACTACGAAAAAGATGAAAAATGATTCAAACAAAATTGATAAATCTCGAAAGAAATTATAAATTTACTCGCCTAAAATTTCTGTCCCTACCTATATCAACCTTAAATGGAACAGTTACATTTCACTATTCGCCTTTCACTCCACACAACTTAGATTAGATCACTCCCTGACATGGTTTTGGTTCACTCCTGAAAGGACACCAAAGCGAATGCTTTGAACTTCGTCCTTAATGGTTCAACTGTGACCCGGTCGCATCATCCTAAAAATTATTTATTTTCCTTCTCTCCTTCTCTATTGACTCCTACAGAGAAGCACGGGTAGCAAATGCAAAGCACACGGTTCTGGGATATTCACCGTAAGTGGATCATTTATGGTCCGAGAATCATTGTTCCTAGATGAGTTGCTTGCTTACTCCCTCTCTCCGCATTTTAACTCAACTCAGACTCTTCACAAAAGAGTGTTATGCCAAAGACCTCGGACTTTATGAATGGACTGTGACGCAACTGGGCTCCTGCTTAATGGGGCATTTTTTGGCCTTTTCTTGCCAATGAAATGCTACATACACTTTTGTGAAGAGTGTTTGCCCCCTTTTGTCTGATACTTGTCAATTTTCTAACAAAATCCAAGCATTTGCTTAATATCCGTTATATGTAGATGTTCTCCTTGAATGACTTGTTACGCGTATGTTATTTTTCACCTTGTCAACTTACAACGCCAAGTTTGTTTTCAATAATTTAGTTGGTATTTCCCTGCAAATTTGTTGTTCTTATACAAAGCCACAAGTATTTGACTGAATGACTTATTATGCGCCATATTATTTAATTACCAGGGCCAATGCGGAATCCTATACTTTTTGCACGGTATTTGTTAATGCAAATGACTGGAGTTTTTTTAAACTGAGGTTGGAGATATTAGAGCTAAATTATCTCTTATGATTTCAAACAGACTGCACTGAAAAAATCGACAAGCCAAATAGAGGTTCATGGCAAAATCTGTACATAAATATGATATTTGTTTGAGTTTTGAATCAAACAATCATATCAAGTGTGCTCACATTTTATCAAAAAATCCAAAACTAAGAATACCAAAATAAATGTCCTGGAACACCCATGCAATGGCACCCAAATTCACATTTTTCTACATATTTTTCATAAATGCACTCTCCTTGCTACATTGTCTGACATAAAGTACAACTATTTTGAAAAAACTTTCTTTGAGTACAAGTATATGTCCTCTTCTCATCACTCTTATTGTCTAACCAAGGGTCGGCAACCACTGGGCTTGCAATTTGTGGGCCTCATAGCTACCTAGGAAATGAAGAGAGGCTGGTTCTCAAATTCAGTGCCATCGTTGGGACTTTCCTAGCAACCCGTCAGTGTAGGGATTACAAAGGAAAGAATTCTACATTATTGTACTTTACTTACACTTCACTTGTACATTCACTTATTGTAAATAAGTTATTTTCCAAGAGCTACAACATATTCAATGGTAGCTGAGAAGGTTTTATGAGACTTGAAAAATCAAACTTGAGGCTATAGAGATAGTTTTACGTGTAAGCAGTCTACAGATGGAAAGTGTTCACGAACCGCAGCAATCTAGCATTTCAAGCTCTCCATTGTGAAAGTAGTTCAAAGCACGAGTGGCATTATGACGTCATGGCATTTTTTGAGAGATCAGTACCTAATTTTGAATACAATCAGGGATGTTGAACCAAAGTTTCACGTAATGCAATTGCAGCAATCCTTTCAAGTCTTCAGAAATTGTAATTGTGATGCCCTAATTCTAATTATGACCAAAAGCCAAAAAGTAGTCTTTTCTTGTTAATAAATAACTTTTACGACCATTTGTCAATGATAATGTTACATCTTTTTGAAACTGTGGTGCTGGAGAAATAGTTGGTTTCCAATTCAAACCATCAACAAGGAATACTTAGGCTTTGATGTACGAGTAGTGACCTCCCAAAAAAGGGCTCTGGCGTGTTGAGACAGCTGTTACTTAATACGCACAATTCAAGGTTAATGAGTCTTTACATCACAGCTGTTGCCGACCTTTGGTCTAAATCATAGCGGACAAAGGACTAACTTGATGTCCTTTCAGAGTCAAAGGTGAGGATCCTGGAGACACAACCCATGATGCTTCCCTCCGGATTGTGATATCAGCGCCAAACAAGAACATGCCATTGGAGGTGTCCGATATGGCCTTCATGCTGGTCCAGTATCAGCTGCCTGTGGAGGATCTCAGAGCACCTCAATAGCTGACACCCAACACCAATTGGAAAACATCAGACTGTAAAATACATCAGATTATTGACACATCTCTTTTTGTGGTCCCTTTTCTCCTCATTCAACCCATGATGTAGACCAACCTGAAAATCTGGTTGTTTTTCTTTCGCACAATGAGCCCTCATTAACCCCACGTGTACTCAGAGTAATCCCTCCAATCAATTTCGCTTTTCCCTAGCCTCAATAAAGTTATATTACGTCTTTGTTGCCTCCTATTCTAACCAGAGCACAGCAAATATAGTTCTTTGATTTTAGATCAGCTGTATAAGATTCACGGGGAAAAAATTGCAGCATTTCAAAATAATTGGTTGCAAGTTTTCAAAATTAATGTTGAGAAAGGAAAACAATATTCCTGCGAGCTAATAATTCTCCTAATTTGCTCCTTTGTACAATCTTTTAAGAAATTTAGAACAATTCCAAGGTGTAAAACAACTTTATCTTGACAATTATGAACATGAGTGTCAAGATTTTTGTAAGGATTAGTAATTTAAGGATTGTTGCATTGGTGTAAATAAATCCTGAGAGTCATTCTGGAAACTGGTCTTGCGAGATTATTTTGCACAAACATGTTGATCCTCCAGTTTATGTAAAACTGGACTGTGATGGAGATTCTCTAAATACGAGAAAACTAATTTCATATCAAAACATGAGTTATGTACCGTCACCACGTTTAAAATTCAAAACAAGAAAAGAACAAAATTGAAATTGCTTTTACACCGCAAAGAAGACACACTAATAATTTAGAATGATTGTCAAGCCTCAACATGGTGGTTATATTTTCTGGTTAAATGTTTGCTCAAATGCCAAGACATCTAGATATTTTTTTCTTTGTTATAGAGACAAAAGGACCAACTTTTTGTGAAATACACATGTTTAAAAGGGTGACCGGACAACTCGACCCAGTGGACAACTCGACCCAGCAGACAACTCGACCCAGCAAATAACTTGACCCAACAGACAACTCGACCCACCGGCCAACTCAACCCAACAGACAACTCAACCCAGTACAATAACTAAACACAACATTTTGACCACAAAGAACATGATTATGGAACATAACAAAAGCTTGATGAGTCAAGATTTGATTTGCATGCCAAGATGTTAGCATCAGTAAGGCATTAAAAAAAAGATCAAGTTTGATTAAAACATTATCAAACTTGATTTTCACGCCATGATTGATTTAAACGTAACTTGCTTTTGAAGATCAAATGACAAATTGTCTAAAACCTTTCAAATTTTGACATATTTTACATCACAATTTCAATTTTGCTCCATAAGTATGAACTATTTGTAAGCCAACATATTGGGCTTAATTTCTGTATTGGGTTGATTTGTCCTGTGGGTCGAGTTGTCTTAGGTCGAGTTGCTCTGGGTCAAGTTGTCTGTTGGGACGAGTTGTCTTGGAATGGTTTAAAAGTAGCTCAGATGTGTGTGTTAAATCACTTAAAATACATTAAACTCTATCATAGTCAAAAACGTAGTTAATCAGCATTAAACGCACTCTTAGTTATGTAATAACATAAAGTTTCATAAACTTCTATTTGGCATATGCTTAAATATTGCAACTTGAAAGTTGCGTTTCACACTTTAAATGATGGAAAAAGGGCCTTTTTATGCTCAAGTTATTTCCAAGTCAAATCATTGTCCTTTTTAATGACACAACAAGAAATAATATTTCTCCATTTCCTTTCAGATTTTTTACAAGTCAAAAGTAGCAAAAAATGTCACTTACAACTTACAAAAGATCTGAAATTGCCTTTCACTTTATTTACCTGGCAAAAGTTAAATATTCTATTACGCTCTTAAAATATTTGAATGTTACATGCGACAATTTTTCAAATTTGTCACTTTTTGCAATGATTAATTTCTTTGCACTAGCGATGTTTTTATTCAACGTGAATAAAATTTCGTCAAAGTTCAAGATTAAGCTTGATTAAAGTCGGGATTGACAAGTATATTTTGGGCAGAGAAAAAGCATATTATAATTCTTGACAATTATTTCAAAATATGACCAGGAGCAATTTGTAGTCAAATTTGATACTTTATATAGTGTGATATCTTATTGTTTGCTCAATGGATTGGGATAAAATTGAAATTGAAAACGCAATTAAGGTTACTTACGATAGCTATTGATTACGTTTTTTTAAAGATACTTTCTCTTTTTAGGTTTTAAGTGGTTTAATATACAACTGTGAGGTATTTTCCGAAATGCTATTTTATAAAAGTTGTTCCCTTTATTTCAATAACAACGAAAATCGTTGCTACAAGTCTTGGCATTTGCACAAAAACTTTCTCAGTGTTGTGGGTACCACCGTGTCAAGTCAATTTCGTTTGACTCGCATTATACCTGTGTTTGACCTGGCGTATTGGTCAGTCAATCCGAGTCTAATTCCCTTTTTGGACTGGAATCGAATAAACAAATTTCCACAAATCAAACAAAAACATTTTAAGGATCGTTTGATCCCGTCCGTGCTTCATGGTTTGCGAAGCACCCTGTATTCTCATCAGCTGTGCCCGTCTTTCTTCGCATTTTGCCTCAGAGTGACCATATTACTCGAACAACGACCAAGCTGGCTACCCCCAAAATGCTTCCACAACCCTAATTTATCATACTTTTCCAAGTCCTAGAACTCTATCATACTACCTAAACCCACAAAACTTCATTTATCATCCGAATCAACCTGTCCAAGAATCACTTGATACACCCCAAATGCGTACCGTTCACGAATTGGTCACCTCCCGAATGGTTCTTCCAAGCAGAGTCTGGCTTTTGTGAAGGACAAACCAATTCTGTTTCTTGGTCAGACCTAATCCGAAACTGTTTTTTTGGAACATGTGAGCCCGTTCTCTTCGTCGGTCCATCCTTTGTCCACGGGTTGAGAGAAGAGCTCTTGGTGTGCGTGTGTGTTGTCCATCTGTTAGTGTGTGCGCCACCTTTGGTTGGTTGGTTCCTTGGTTGCTGTGGGATGATCATCAAACCTTATTCGGCCATGTTAGAGAGAAACAGAGCCTATACCCTCCTCTCCAGCGTAAGTATTCATACTTCATAGGAGGAAAGTCATCGCAGATTTGGACCATTGGCTTGCTTGAGTAGGTTGAGCATAGGGATGATGAACGGAACATGTGCATGGTTACATAAATTGCCACCAGAGGCACTGGAAGGAACAGAGAAATTGAGGAAGTAAAATGTGTAATGTCCTTCATCTTTTTCAGTTTAGTATGATATTGTATCTAGTTCACCAAGCCAGGGTTGCCCTACAATTCTAATGGATTGTTTTTTTAAGTTTGTTTGTTAGAGATAATAGGTGTCTCAATGAAGCGCGAATAGGGCACGTCCGTATGGTTTCGTGAGTGCATATTTTGAGATGCGATTTGTACCCAGTTGCACCTACTGCGAGTATCAGATAGCTTCGTAAACGCACATTTGGAAATGCGACTAGGTCAAATCTATTATTGTCGCATCTCAAAATTTGCGTTCACGAAACCACGTGGGGGTACCCCATTCCGCTGTTTTCACAGCCATGATAAATTGTTGCCTCATAATCGGAAGTAAACAGGCCCGCCCATTTAAAATGTTCCAGGAGCAGCTCTTGTTGTTATTGAAGTACCACAAAGTAACTTGGCCTCGGGCTAAGGGTCGAACCAAGGGTAGTGTAATGAAACTGAACATGTTACCAAAATACAATGGCTGCTAGCCTTAATTTTTATTTTTGATAAGATGTTCGTAGGATTTTTTGATTTTGGAAACATAGCTCGATTGACAATTGAACAGATTGGAAACACTCGGACCGAAATTGTAAACTTTGCTGCAGGAGGATGTTGCCAAGGGCAGAACCACCCATTGGTCTGAGGTAGAGATCTCAGGGACGATCCGGAATCTGAGTCCCTCCTTATGGAAACTTACTCACCTGACTGCGCTTTACCTGAATGACAATGCCCTCTACCGCTTACCCAGCCAGATCTCCAAACTGGTCCATCTCAGACGGCTGGACCTGTCCCATAACAAACTGAGGTAAGGACATCTGATTTATTGGGGAAAAAAGCTACATTGCGACTTTCGGTCATGTCAATTCGTAAAATGTATAAAAGCGTGTGGATATGCAGAGATGAAAAAAGGAATTAAAGGGTCAGAATGATACAATAGATGCAATATTTATTAATGACATTTTCAAGCGCTTTCTTACAAATCCGTCACGAGATGAGGGTAAAAAGGGAGCAAGCCTTTGGGTGACGCAAATTGTACCTTGACACTTGAAGGCACTCGACTTTGAATAAGGATTCGAGTAAATATAGTAAGCAAGGTCAGTGTCTAACAGTGATGGGAGCCTGACCTTTTCTGAGATGATGTCCGGACACAAGTTGTCTTCCCGATCAAGGGCTTATTCTCTTATTGTTCTTGGCCCGACATCCCTTTGGAATATGAACGGTCACGCGCCTTTGTCCGGTTCCCAGCCAAATGCCATCAACGACGGGAGCTGATAAAGGAATTGGTCAATCTGGCCCACCCTCTCCTAAGCAATAACTAATTGATTTCATCATCTCCCCCTTCGTTCCTGCATTTGCAACGTCTACTCATCCCCTCTTCATTTCTTCCATGTGCATCGAAAGTGTCGTAGTTATTTTTTGAGGTATTACAATTTTAATCAAGTGCTTTTTTTTTTTTAACTTATCATGTATATGTTTTTTCAACTATTTGTTATCATAGTTCATCCTCGTTGACACGACCATGAGTCGGGTTAAAGGAAATATTGTTATCAGACTTGAAATGAGTTCTAAAATATTCAAAAGTTTACGTCCATATGCACGTGGATATGTAAAAATTCATTTAATCTGATTCCGTGTCGGGATGAGTGCATTGGGTTGGGTGATTTGCCTTGTTTCGTGGCGAATGGTGAGGTCACGCAATGATAAATCAACCCTCGCAACCTAGAACACAGTTTGTATTCGAAGAACACTAATGCATCCTTTTCTCACTTTTTGCCCAGGAGCCTACCAGCGGAGATTGGTGACTTGGTTGAATTACAAGAACTAATGCTCAACAATAACTTCCTCCGAAACCTTCCCTTCGAGCTCGGGAAATTGTTCAGACTAATGGTAGGCCTAAAACACAATCTGTCATTTTGGGATGGGCATTGCCAACAAAGTGGTTTTCTTTTTCTTTTTCTCAGCTCTTGGGGCTTAAGGGCAATCAGCTGAATCCGGATATCATGTCTATCTACTCCGAACCAAATGGAACGCGTAAACTCTTGGAATACATGCTCGACAGCTTGCATGGTAGGACCAGCATTTTCTATCCTAAAAGGCTATCGTAATTCATACTCCTCAAACGAAAGGCTAATCCTTAGAATAGTATGAAAATGTGCTTTTATTATCCATATTTAAGACAATGACCATGCATAGTCAAAAAAATGAGATATCTAGAGAAGTCACGATATGCTCAAAAAATCTAAGAGGCATGAAAATTGGTCAAAGCATGCTCTGAAACCTATAGTATACTTTTTAACCCAAAATATGTGCTAAAAGTCGTAATAACATGTCTTCTTAAGAATATAAAATGGAATGAATTGAAAATTAGCACATAATATTAGTAAATAGCAAAATAGGGCAAATGGGACAGTCAGTTTTATTCTCTCTAGTAGACCCGAATTCCAAGGCGTTTGAATATCAGGTATTTTTTGTATATTTTTTCATATTCTTTCAGCCGTAAGCTTCGACAATTGCGTTAATTGCCAATATGAAGAAATTTCAAACGGTCCACCTTGGTTATCAGCCCACTGATTTTCACTGACATTTTCACTTTTTTATTGATGGGTGTGCCTCGCCCGCCAGCGGAGCCAACCATCAAATTGTCCCTTCAACCAAAAGATAGCGTCGCTATCTGGTATCAAATTGGTTTTTTGTTTGCGGGTCTGACTAGTGTCTAAAAATGTCCTTAAGAAAGGGAGGGAAGAGGAATCAAACCGGGGACCCCCCTCTCTTGTCAAATAAGTGGGCTAACCACTGCATCACATCAGGCTCGCTGGAGTACTGTATTGGTAAAGCATCTGCTTTCCAATTTGCGAATCCTGGTTCAATTCCCGGCCAGCCATGTCCAAGCTTCTTTGCAGTATTTAGATTACAGCTTGAGGGTGAGATAATAATTAATGTTGTCTGTGACGGCGAAGCAGGAATATCACTCAATTGGGACCACCCATCATCAGATAGCAGTCTGAGCGAGAGAACTACCATCTAACTTCGTAACAAACAAAAACCAAAACATCTCATTTCCTGCCTTAAAATGTTAACTCCCGACGGCGGGATATGAACCTACCTCACCTGAGGAGAAGATTCCTGATCGTTTGCGCTATCTTTTATATGCTTTGGCTACAATTGTAGTCAAAATGTGTGGAAAACATGTTAATTTGGCCCAACCAAATTTATGCTTAAGGCGATGGAAAAAATGTAAAATACAATATGTAGGGTAACGCATACCTTAGATGTGGCTAAGAATAAATAGTGAAATTATCCAAAATGGAATCCTAAACCAATCAAAGTTCTACCATACTTGTGGTATAATCAATCACGTTTGAAACTCGACTCAAGTCCAATCGTATTATCCAAAAGAAATATTGTGGATAAAATTCAGAGCAGCGGTTACAAATGTTGCAAGCAATGGCATAAATTTTCCGTCTATTTGTATCAAACTCCCTTAAAATAACCTTAGTCTTCGTAAATAATGTCAACCATCAGTCAAATCGAAATGTTACGTCTCATCAAGGATGGCAACGACGCCTCTTTTTGGTTCCTTTTTTAGGCCTGCGTTACATAATTAAGGGACATCAGTGTATTAAGATAAGATTTATGATAGTTCACGCTTCGATTAAAACTTTTCATATCCTCGGAAGCTTGAGAAAAGTTATGATAGGGCTAATAGCCTTTTGAAGATTTCGAAATTACAAAGGCCACAGTTGCTTCTCCTCAGTGTTTAGGTGTTTAAGGGTGCAATTTATCAGTTTCAATCATTGTAATTTCATCTGTGTCCTGAATGAGATTTATTTCACCTTCTAGTTACTAGATAATGATGTGACAAAAGCCAGTAAATCAGTTCATTTTAAATGCCCTCCACGTCTCGTGGACCTGAAAAAGAAAGTTCATGTCATTCGTTGAGTTCAAAACTAGATCAATGTGTTGTATATTAGGGAAATCAGCAAGTCCTCAAATTTGGAAAAAAAATAAGGAATCGGATCAAAAACGAACATGAAAGGCTCCATGTCGGGGTGCACGTGAGTGAACTAGGAGCAAATTAAGTAGCATTTATAACGAAGAAACCCGACAAGATAGTAGTCCAGGGACAAAGAACAAAGATCCATCCTGTTTGGAGTATGCAGACAACAGGGATGTTCTGAGACGAAAGCGGATGAAGAAGGTAGAATCCGTCCGTCAGGCCGTCAGATAGTTAGTCTGTCTGTCTACACACCACCATCACTACCATCAACCACCACCAACCAACCAGCCAACCAACCAACCGACCATTTTGTGTGACATCCTGTATCAATGGTTCTGCTTGAAGTGCCGTGTTGTCACGGCCTAGATTTGAAGACGAAAAAAAGAGTGAAAGAAGGCGAGCAAAGTTTCACTATCGTTCAACTGAGTGGTCGCTCTCTAATCAAGGAGAGTGTACTTTGTCTTTGATGTGGATGGAATATGCATTCTGATTAATCTCGAGATCGGCATGCAAGGAGAGAAATCTCTCCATTTTTTCAGTCGCTTTCAAAATATGAAAATACCAATGTAGGGGTATTTACTCCATACAAAAGGACTGTGGGATGAAATCCCCTGAAGAATCAAGGGGCCCCAAAGTGAGAAATCGGTTTTCTTTTCGAGCGAAATGAAACCGAAACTCAAGCAACGAACGATTGAAAGTGAAATCCCGCGTCTCTCGTGTGTGGAAGAAGTGAGAGTTGTCCGTTCAAACGGAGTGATCGCTACGTCTGCGTCGAGTAGTACTCCTGCCTATCAACGAGGATATAGAGTTTGGCCCACCTGCCTGTAGTCGCTCTGTGTTCAACGCCTGCGTGGTCGTCGACATCGTCATCGTGCTCCTCATCGTCGGGGTGCTGGTTCAAAGTTTTCTCTGGCAGCGTTACTAGTCAACATATGACCAGTGTGTGTGATTGTGTTCTCCGGTTCGGGGACCTCGTTTCGGTCGTCACTAGGACTCTCACTTAGATTGGCCAAGTGCTCCATTCGTCAAGAGAAATCAGCATTAGAGTCCCTGGGGATGTGGTATCGTTGTTGAAAGAGCCTCTTCCTGAGGTTCCATGGAGGAGGGAGATCCGGGTGGGACCGAGGATGGCTCCTTGGGGAAAGCCTCGGCAGACGCCTTGAACGTGAATCAGCTGATTGGATCCAGCCTTTTCAAACAGGATCGACATGCCAGTGCACTTCGAAAGCAGGCCAAGGCCCTCACCGGAATGCCTCTCATTAATTTCAATCTCAAAGGGGCCAAGAAAGACCACCATGGCGATGGCTTGAAGAGGAACTACAACAACGAGTGCCTCCCACCCCAATTGGTAGCCATCCAACAACAGCAACATCTCTCATACATGCTGGCTCGATCCCACAAGTTTGACCACGTGGGTAAGGGTAAGCTCGTGTTACAGCCAGACTCGGAGCAAGACCCGGAGTCTTTCGTACCGCGATTAATCCGTCCAAGGCGGCGTCGAAAGGCCACTAAAACCTTGTCATCCACATCTGAGCCGGATGAACATGGCCATGAGATACATATTGAGGATGAAATGCATCTTCTTCCCACCGACCTTTTGTCGGACGTGACGCACACCAGCGACATTGCTCCGATCAATCCCCCAACGAAACCGCTAGTCCGACATACCGAGAGTTTCCACCTACTGGACTCATTCAATAAGAGGCCCGTGGGCGTGGAGAAAAGTCACCTGACCCTTCGAAAGACCTTCTCTTGGGCCAATTCCAGTACCACTAACACTGGCTTGTCCAAGGAAGACGACAGTTATTGGCCGGATCCAGATCTACCCACTTTCTCCTTGTTCCCCAAGACCAGTCAATCGGATCTGCTTAGTAGTGTGAGAAGCGACCTTCTCTCGTCCGAGATCGCCCATTCTCCAACCTCGGGGATCGAGTCTGACTTCAGTCTGGCCTCGTCGACCTCCAAGAAACTGGCCGAGACCACGTCCGACCTAGGAAAGGCTTTGAAGAGTCTCAACATTAACAACTCCAGTGCTTCATCCAGAAAATTTTAAGTGCTTTAACATGTTTTGGGCGACGGGTCGTCATTTTGGGATCTGTTCATTGTTTGGCTATTGGATGATATTTAGAAAGGTGATTGAAAAATAAAACTATATTTTCATGCGTAAATAAAACCATGGACCATCTTTTTTCCGGATGGCGTACTCTCAACCATATGAGGAAGTCTCAATGAACCTGTTGTGGGTAGTCCTCTTTGCATGCATAATGCGTAACCAGTTTGGTGCGCTCGTCCGAAGAAAAAGATTCGACGAAATTGTCATGCCGAGTGGGCATCCATAAATCTCTACCAATGCTTCTTCATCAATCTGTCTCGATTTTTATGGTGACAGGGACCTGGATCTGCGAAAATAAAAAAAGTTCCTGTTTCGCAAATGAATCTTAAAAGGAGGCGCTTTGGCCAATCCATCCTTTGGACGTCAAGATTGAATCGCTTATAAATGCGGATTCATATTGCCATCTCTCTAGTTTTGCAAAACCACCAGCAAATAAAGATGATGTCTACGCATTTTGCCCGTGAGCATAAAATCAAGATATACCAAGTTCAACAACATACTGTTGCCGGTACATCTGACCAAAAACTACCAAAAGGTGGACTTTTCACTAAGAGATGGCACTCACGTCAAGAACACGACCAGAAATGCATTTTGCATCAAATTAAAGGCGCTACATTTCGTCTGTCATTACGTTTTTTTCTGAATACTTTTCCATTTAGTTGTATGAGAAGTTGAAATAGCACTAAGATGCAAGGTTTTTTTTCTGCCATAATAATTGTGCCAATATGCAATCGCCTAAAACAGGCACGGTTTATTCACCTTCGCAACAAAAAGGAATGGGCAATTTAAATATATGATTGTCTCCAATCGCAAAGCTGTCTGACTGAACATGAATGAATCTCCTAATCATACTTCATGTGACTTTGGCCAAACTCACGAGCACGGTGAGAAACCAAAAGATTCAGCAGGATTCTGAGAATGTTTTGGACGATCACATCGTGTTTTTTTGTCGACAAGAATGGTCGATCAGGTTTAAATTTTTTGCCACATTGTTTATCAAGCTCCAGGACAGAAAAGAGTGTTGTAGTATTTGTAGTCAAATAAGAATATTCAAATTTCGGACCCGCTAATGATCAACAAAATCTTGTGACAACTAAGTAGATCTGTTCTTATGCGTAAGCTTTTTGAAAGGAACTACCTATATGCGCAAAAATACTTGTTTTATATCCAACTTATTCCAAGAGAAAAACCTACTACAGAGGAATTCGAATTTGTTCTTGTTATTGCTGGCCTATAACTAAAACTTTTGTTGCAACGACACAACTCTTAGTTTTCACTTGTTCTCGGTATGATCCAGAATTTGTGAGCCATTGTGTCGACATAATTGATGCAAGTGTTATTTTATACGAACGGCATCGCCCAAACTCATTTGTGCACTAAATTTCAAGGTCTAGTTTGCCACGTCTTGCTAGCAAATTAGCACAATTGGCAATTTGAAATCTAAAATCTGAAATCTATCTAAAATCCAGGAATCTGACTTGCTCTACATTCTATTTGGTGTTGGCACGAGAAAGTCATCCAAAGGGAAAGTTTACACTTCGAACAAAATTGCTCAAATAAGCTTAAGGGAAGAGGTACAACATGTCTGATTTGGACAAGTTCTGAAATAGAATTCCAGACGAACTCTAGTCCATTCAAGGTCTAGCAAGTCTTAACAACCAAACCAAATAGTATGATATCGACGACACGTATGCCAACTTTGATCTTCCATTCTGACCCTCTGCAAAACTAAATCTGTCATAGAATAAGGGAGTGTATTTTTCCTCTAAAGATCACTTTAGTGCTTTACAAAGCAATGTATTTTCAGTACTTGGAATAGGACAGAATGAAAAATAGAAGTAAAAATGTTGTGGCTCTAAATTTTTATTTTTACTTATCAATACGCTAACGACTACACATGACTGGCAACAAATGAGAGTGGAAATGACAAGCCTGGATTAGGCTTTACTAAAGCTTTTCATTAGAGGAATGCAGCAATAAGCCAGAAATAAATAAAAAGTCGACATTTAAAGTATTTTGATTGAGCTTTTATTTTGTCTTTTTGTCTCATAATTGAAGAGTGGTTCATGTCTTCTTTTTGAAGCGTCCCCTCTATTAGCAGTGAGTTTTTTTTCTATCATCAATGTAAGTCCAGTCCAGGAGAAGTGAAACCATGAAAGAATGACTTCCTGTTGCTTGCTCAAAGGGCGTAAGCAAATTTGTGTGGCTAAACCACTTTGTCATAGTTTCGTTGCTTCCAAAAAGTTTAATTGGTTTATTCACAAAGTAAAAGTGGCCAGCCAACTCGCTCAAAGCTCTTCATCAAACAAAAAAAAGAAATCCGAATTGATTTTAAAATCTTGAAACAGGTTCTCGGTAATATGACGACATTCAGACCACTGGATGTCACTTTGCACTGGAGTAGGACACTTGCTTTAGCGTTTAATCGCGTCGATCGGTTATCACTTATTAGATATTGGCAACAAGTTATTATCTTTGCAAATGAAAGCAATTAAGTATCAAATAGATGCTGGAATGTGTGCACTAAAGACAGTTGCAAGAGCTGCTTCCGAAAGGAAGAAATACGCAAATACCTCTAGTGTGACGTTTCAAGAACCTCTCCTAAAGTGGACTGAATTCAAGCTGAGTAACAGTTAAGCTTTTATGAAAAGCGGTTTTCATTGTTATCATCTTGACTCTAATCCTAAGAACCAAATACCTTTACTGGAAACTATTTCTTATTGCTCTGTTCACACGGGGGTGGAAACTAAGTTTCCACTCTCTTCTACAGTAAAGAGGAAATAAATTTCCACAGATCAAATTTGGTTGTCAATTGTATCAAGTCAAAAGTGAGCTGCTGGGATTCCAATCCCAGCAGCGGTAAGGAAGTCCTCAAAAAATGAAAAGAAAAAAGAAAGAAAAAGAAAAAAGCATGCCTTGAAAACTCATTTTCACAGAATAAACTTGGGTATTCAATGGCCGCCAGTCTCTTTGTACAAATGCTATTCAATTAGTGAACACTTCAAACTGTTTTGTATTTTTCATGCCTTCTAATTTAAAAGGCCAATTAGTTAGGAAATTCAGCAAACTCTTGCTCATCTTTTCAAACTTGATAGCAAATTGAAAACGTACCAAAGATGTCGTGACCAAATTGACATTCTGCAAGACCCAGTTTTAAAAACTTTGTTGAAGGAAAGTAACAAGCATTCATTAAATAAATATACTGCTTGTAAATAATTATTTCCTCTCAAAAGTAATGCCCTCTACAATTGGATACTCTGCATGACGTCATTCACTCCTTATGTGCGGTATTATGCAGTCAGCTTTTGGGGAGGATATTCTGCCCCCCTAACTAAATGCAAAAGACAATTTAAATACATGATCTGTTTGGTATGTCCAATGACTTGGAGGAAAAAAAAATGCTTGCAATAGCCCTCTTACGCCCCACGAAATGTAGTTTACATTCTGCACTTCAGAGGGCACTTTGTGAGTCAGACTCTCCCAATTAAAGGTCCAATTGGGGTGATTCCTCTCTATTGAATAACAATGTGTATGTGTTGTTTTTGGCTAATTTGACATAATCCTATGTATAATTGGTTACCTGGGTCACATAATTTCCGGAAAAAAATCACTTTCTTGGCATGTCACGAGTAGTTTATTTAACAATCTATAGTGTCTCTTTGCGTTTTGTTTGGATTGCCTGACGTTGCAAATAAGGGCCCTTGTTGGGTTCCCAATTTCTCTTCTTATCCCTGTTAGTCCATTATACAGGGGTTCTTGCTCTCTGCTTTAGACGATTGATTTCGATTGTTAGAGCAGAAAAGTACTGGATTGGCATTCCTGAGAGTGGGTGGCATTTGTGATTTATTGGCGTCTATGCGTCAAACCATGAGTCGGAAAGTTTTTCCGGTTTAATGTTAATAGAATTACAATTCTGATCTTTTGTCTCGAAGGGTTGACTTTTGGTGTAAAACATTAGAAAACCAGACAGAAATGCCACTTGATACCAATCATGACGGATCCTTCCCGATGAGGGAGTCCTACGACAACAAGAGATGACTTCGTAATAGGGGCATTCCAATTCACCATCACGACACTTTAGGTCTCGGAATCTCTTCCAATTTCACATGTTCAATAACTAGGTTGAACTAAGTTGGAATCTAAAATTTGAGCCCTATGGGATCAATATCCTCCAAAATGATGGAAAGTTGGATGAGCATATCCAGTTGAAGGTGGGTAAGGCTTTTCAAATGTGTGGTTGGATCTATCGCACGTTTAAGTCCAGAGATAGCATCACGATGCTAACTCTGTACAAGTCGATTGTCCAGCCACATCTTGAATATGCTTCACCCATTTGGGATCCAATGAGTTCAGCAGGTTTGCAAAAGCTCGAGCAGGTCCAAAGATGTTTTACTAGGAACATTGAGGACATGAGAGAGCTCTCCTATTGGGAGAGGTTAAAAAGGTTGGGATTGTACAGTACTCAGAGAAGGTACGAAAGGTATCTGATATTGTACGTTTTCAAAAGCATTCATGAGCTTTGTCCCAACCCAGGATTTAGGGTCAACTCTAGTGACCGTAGAGGCTTAACGTGCGTTTTGAGAGCACCTTCAAGCCTTCGAGAATCCAGGCTAGTTCGAACAATGAAGTCCAACTCTATTCTTTCTCGGGCTCCTTCAATTTGCTGCCCTCAAATATTCGTAGGGCTTATGTAGGCGTTGATCCAGTAGCAGGATTTAAGTCAGACTTGGACAAGTTTTTGACTAAAATTCCAGATCAACCTTAAATTCAAGGATTAAATCGGTTTGCCAACTCAAATTCGTTGGTAGACCATCATTCTTATTGAAACAAAAGGAACAACTTTTGCAAAGGACATCTTGAATTTTAGCTCAGATTAGAATGTTAATCCACTGAAAACCTGCAAAGAGATAATATTTTTAAACACGTAATCAATATATGTTGGCAGTAACCTTAGTTGCGTTTCCATCTACAATATTATTTGCGTTTCCAAGTACAATTTTATCCAAATCAATTGAGCTAACAATACGATATCACGCTTTCAAAGATTGCGTTTGCATCAAATTTGACTACAAATTGCTCCATAAAATTGTAAAATCAATAAAGATTAATACCTCTTTCCGTGTTGAACTGCTGGGGATCCCATACCCAGTAGCGGTAAGGAAGTTCACAAAAATGGGATCAAAAAAGGGAGTCAGGGAACGCTTCGAGGACACAAACAAGTCCCCACGTCCTGAGAAGTGCAAAGGAAATTACTCTCTCTACCTGAACTTTCTTTCTGTCAGTTTTTTTAAAACTTTTTTGGGATCTATCCATTTGTAACATTTCATTAGATCGTAACTTGATATCAAAACTGAGAGTAATGGCGTGTCGTTACACATGGTGCTCCTCTAAATGTCGTTTTACAAGAAAGTCTTGCAAATTTGATAGATAAATGTGTGTACACTTATCGGGGAATGCCCCAACAGGAGCAGTTGCATGGCCATTCTTTTTGTTTTTATTTTCATTGCAAGAAACATATTCTCATTCCATCGCTCAATTAGATATTATCACTGTACAAAGGGAGATGGTTGTAACACATTTGAGTTGACCTCGGGTTCATGGGTTCGATCCCAGGTTTCTACCCACCCACCCAAACCCTGCTTTTCTAGACGATATTTGCCAAGAATGGCAACCCTTGAACCTCGAATGGGTCCTAAATCGCCATATAGAAAAGCAGGGTTTGTGTGGGTGGGTGGAAACCTGGGATCGAACCCATGAACCCCAATTCAACTCAAATGTGTTACAACCATCTCCCTTTGTACGTACAGTGATAATATCTAATTGAGCAAATAACAAAAAGGAAAAGATATATTTTTGAAAGAAACTTGGTCATAGATGCGAGCCGGTTGTTACAAAGAAATAGCATTCAGTTAAGTTAGTGATTGATTGATTGCTTGAACGAATGTCCTGATTCGAATTTGTTCGCAAATGCATCGGAGTTTCATTGATCATCATTCATTGGAATTAAATAAAGTACAGAATTCAGAGAAGGTACGAAAGGTATCTGATAATGTACGTTTTCAAAAGCATCCATGAGCTTTGTCCCAACCCAGGATTTAGGGTCAATTGTAGTGACGGCAGAGATTTAATGTGCTTTTTTAGAGCGCTTTCAAGCCCTCTTGAAAGTAAAAATATATTGTTTTGAACGCCAGATTTTGCAGACAAACGACAAGCTTTCGTATACATTTTGCAAATACTGTATCAGGTACGAGATAAAAGCGAGGAAACGTGAAAGAGGCTACCTCCGTCCACTCATCCTCACGTTTTGTATAAAAAGCTGGCTGTTTTTCAATCACTATGAAAAGCAAAACAACCGGGCGCGAAAACGGGGCTGCTTTTTTATTTTGCTTTCTCCAACATGTTTCCTGCAACGAATTAGAAATAAATGGTAATTATGGTATGCTCACTCATAAACATGACATATTTGCTGTCTAATGGTTCTGTTTTATTTAGGCGATCAAACTTCAACTTTGAAACGAAATAGCAATTTTGAATGTGTTTGAAAGATTTTCGAAGGGAACAAAATAATGCTCAAAGATGTTAAACTAAACATCGATTTAATAGGGATATTAAAAACTAGACCTGGCAGAATTATTTTTGTTCGACTTAAAGGTAGCAAATCCTTCCGAGTCTTCCACGTTTCAATTTGCACCAGGCTTACTCCGTTGTAGCACAGAGAGGGAATAAGGTCAAAAGAATGCATAGCTAGAAAGCCAAATAAACCAGTTGTGAGAACGCACAAGTGTTGGTCTAAAAACACTTTTGTTGTGGGGAGTAGTTACTGGCGATAGAGGGCGCAGCTATCAATCGTACGATTTCTTATTTGATCTCGTTTTTAGCCGTCTTTGTAATGAATTTCAACGGTTACACCATTGTGCGTTTTACTTTGTCGATTGGTGAAAAGTGAAGCAATATTTAGGGCAAATTCTACGATTATTTGCATCAAAAGTCAATTCAAAACCACCCCAATAGTAACAAAACATGTATTTGAACACTACTATTCACCCTTTCATTTGTTTTTTTTTTTTAGAACAGCCTGATTTTTCTTTTCCTCATAATTACCCAACACTGGAAGCAAATATTTGGTTTGAGTAAATCAAATTAAAGACCAAGTACTCGGTCTATCCATATAGAATATTACGTTGTTTGGCTTGGAAACACTCGAACTAACCGAGTTTTCGTTTGTCTGTCCTTGTAGTAACGACTCAACCACCCCCGCCCAGGCCATGGATCAACGTGGAAGAACTGGATCGATCTCGACCCGTAGCTCTTTTCACGGTGATGTGCTACAACGTGCTTTGCGATCGATACGCAACGCGTCAAATGTACGGCTATTGTCCCAATTGGGCCCTTAATTGGGAATACCGTAAGAAGGGTATCCTCGATGAAGTCCGGCACTATGGGTAAGGAGCAGTTGATGAATGGTCCTCGTGGAATGCGTACCAATCGAGAGTTGGTTCCATATTTCAGAGCTGATATTATCACGTTACAAGAGGTGGAGACGGAGCAGTATCATAATTTCTTTCTACCCGAATTAAAACGTGATGGTTATGAGGGCATCTTCTCGCCCAAATCCCGAGCCAAAACCATGACTGACAGCGAGAAGAAGCATGTCGACGGATGTGCCATTTTCTGGCGGTAAGAACAATCGTCCGATTACGAAATATTAATGTTTATGTGTTACAGAGTAACAATGTTCAGTGCATGAAATATTAGCTGAAAAAATGCAATTATCTTTGTTTTTGACTGTCTCAAAAAGAGACCTCTGCTTGTAACATTCCTCGGCTCTTGATTGTGAAGCTGCGACTTGTCCTTTTTATTGTTGAATGTTATCAAAGAAATAGCTTTGATTTTTCAAGAACCTTAAATAATACTTTGAGATGCATGATATGCACCATATTATTATTTTCATATTTTTAATAATGGGCCGCTTTTCTCGGCAAGCTGATAGCTGTTCCCCAAGTCCATCTCGATTCAAAATGATATTGCATGCTACCCTTTACTATTCTTCAACAATTCCCTTATTTCTGTTGCCGTGTTGTTTCCCACATGCAGGACCTCAAAGTTTAATTTGGTGAAGGAGCATTTGGTGGAGTTCAATCAAGTTGCCATGGAGAACGCAGAGGGCAGTGACGCCATGTTGAATCGAGTCATGACCAAGGACAACATTGCCATGGCCGCACTCCTAGAAACGAAGGAGGCGTGCTGGGAGAACGGTCTCCCCGCGGAGCCCGGGCAAGCCTTACTGGTGGCCACGGCTCACATCCATTGGGACCCCGAGTTCTGCGACGTCAAACTCATCCAGACCATGATGCTCTGCCAACAGTTGCAGAACATCGTGAGCGAAGTGGGCGCCACGTCCCGGCCTGGGAACCGCTTTCAGTCGTCGGGCGTACAGTTGCTCTTATGTGGAGATTTCAACTCCTTACCTGAATCCGGAGTTGTCGAGTATTTGGAGAAGGGCCTGATCAGTGCGGATCATACAGATTTCAAAGAGCTCAAGTACAAAACCACACTCGAAAAAATGCTCTCCCATTCAACTAACGCTCAGTCCTACACCCACGGGTTCAAGGTAATTGATTTTTGACTCATGTTCCAACGCGGAATCTCTTTCATAAATAACTCTGTCTGTGTGTAGCTTGCCTCGGTCTTCAATACGGATATCATGCCCTACACCAACTATACTTACGACTTCAAGGGCATGATTGACTACATCTTCTACGCGAGAGACACCATGAAGCCCCTGGGCTACTTGGGACCCATCTCTGAAGAGTGGTTGAGAGAGAATAAAGTGGTTGGGTGCCCACATCCTCACATAACATCAGGTGAGACATTTGAAGTTCAAGGAGTCCTTTTTCGTTTGCTAGTCGTATTGGGCAGGATAATGAGACAGTTAGATTGTAAGGTTGCGTGATTGTCTTGAGAATCATTGAAGGAAATTATGTTGGCTAATTTCATTCAACAGTCCATCTTATCCACATTTCAGCACCATATTTTTAACATGTTTTAGCCATGTTTTATCCAAATTGAACAAATAACAGAGATTCATCCATTTTTGTCTAGTGAAGGATTGAATTTTCAAGATGGAGAAGTTATGTAAGCCTTATTCAATGCCATGTGTAATTTGACACCACTATCTTCTATTTCGGATAATATCAAATGAGAAGAAATGCCTTTGTTCAAACTTTGTTGAGCCATTTTTGTTAGCTTCATAAATGATACACAAAATGAAGTCTCTGACACAATAAGCTATTCGTACCCTTGGACAGCTTAAGAGACATGAAAACTGACTTACTTATGTTACCCGAATTTCAAATTGCAGATCACTTCTCGCTCCTAGTGGAATTGAGTATGAGTATTCGGAATGGTCCCACCTCCAGTAGCGTGAGTTCTTCCAACCGGTAAAGCAGAGCCCACCAACCCATCCGGATTGACACTTGTGTTTTGGTGAGGTCACCAAACATATCCGACAAACAAGCCCCATACATACTGCAACAACCTTCACAACTCTACCACAGCTCCAACACCTATTGCAAGACCAGAGCTGCAACAACCTCCATTTACCTGAGACCATGATTTTCGATTATCTGTATCTCTGTGCACAAATTCTGCAAGAAAAAAAAAGCATATTTTTCCCCCCGCCCAATCTGCAATCTCCAACCTCCTCTGTCCCTGGTTTTGTTTCGGCTGAAATCGACGCGAGATGTGGGATGAATCCAAAGAATCTCGCTTACTCTCGCCCTATTTTTCCAAGAGTCCCAAAGTGAACTTGACCCTGTCTCTCTCTCTCTTTCTCGACCTTTTTTTCCACTCCGCCATTTTTTGACCCTGATTTCATTCCTCAATTTGCAATGAAGTTTTTGTAGATGTGTGCGCAACGCCTATTGTTGTTCATAATGAGGACGGATCTCTGATTTCCAGATCATCAACACCATTATTACTATTATTATTATTGTCATTATTATTACTACTATTTTCATTACCATTATGAATTTGAAAGCCAAGAATTATTCGGAATCTTCTCTTCATTTGAAGCGCAAATACCACCAATTATTCATCCCCTTTCAGCCCTTCTCCTCCTTCAATTTTTCCTCTGATCCTCGATATGGACTTCTTCCCTGTTCAAGACTGAAAACCTCTGTTTGATTTTGTTTTTCACTACGAAGACTCCTTAAATTGGAATTGTTAGGCCTTTTTGACCCAGAGAAGAGCTGGCAGTACAAGCAGTTTAATAAATGGCATTTTCTCCGCAAAAGTAGCGCGCGTTCATTTATTGGATTAGGATCATGATTTGTCATTCATTATACAGAGGCGAGTTTTCTTAAAAAATCTTACGTCGGATTTTCATGCGTGGACGTTATTCAGAATGAAAATACGTTGACCGGAGTGGTGAGTGGATGATCATTCTAAATAACGTCCAAGCCTTAACTCCGAGGTGTAAAAGCGTTTACAAACAGGCCGCTGGAGTCAGTTTTCATATCAACCACTTTTGTCAAACACCAAGATAAGTTTAGTCTCTGAACCAAAAATCTGAGCAACCCATTACTGCTTGATGCTAAAGTGTCTCGTCCTTCACCTGAAGATAATGCTAGTTAAAAAAGAAAGAACAAGGGACATTGAAAGCAACGTAAATTACGTCATTTGAAGTCTTATTTTGTGCATCGTAACGTTATTCATAAATAGGCCGCGACAGAATATATATATTCCGTAATACGTAGGTCGTTCCCCAACGAGATTTTATTTGGGAAATCATTGAAAAATGTTGGTGGACTTGGACTGCTCATGGACAGGCTGGCCATACTTTTTTCAGCCGGCAATGCTACTTCCCGCAAAATGAATGCTAAAGAATGCTAATTTGATTTCGAAAATGGAAAAATAATGCTACTTTTTGGGAAAAATAGATTCTTCATGGTGGTTTTAAAGGATTTCGGTTTCAAAATTCAATTACATTTGGCTCTCTTTGACCCGATGTGTTCAGGCAATTTATTGAAATGTTTTATTTTTCGAGAAAGATGGAAATGGGAGGAAACATAAGGAAAACCAAAATCTAAAAAGAAACCTCACAGTAAAAATTAATGCAGTTGTTTTCACGATATTCTCCCAATTTTGAACCCTAAGACTTTGAAGGGGACAACGAAAAGTGACGATTTTACTTGAGCAAAAAATGTATATTTTTCAGGATTTGAACAATGCTTTTTATAGAAAATTTAAAAAAGATTCTTATCGTCAAAATATCAGATTAGATCATGAAAATACAATAATTTGTTTTTGTTGCTTGCATCAAACTTCAAAGCAGACATTAGCAAGAGTGCAATCTTTATCCATAAAGCTCCATTGTGGTCAATTCGTTCTATTTTGAACATTTTTTTATTGTTCTTGAAACTTGTGATTTGGTTTGCCTCAAATGTGTGAGGAAAAATACCTTTCAGAATAAAATTAAATTAACTAATACCTACATTCACTTAAAGATTGTGATTCGGTCCTTACACACCCACTGACCATTTTAATCAATTTCTTGATTTGTGTTAGCCACCCACAGTATTTAATAATCTTTTCATGTGCCAACAGTCAGGGTATTTACAAAAGAATTTGGCTAAATCTCCCTTTAGATTATAAAGCAACTAGAATAAACCAGTTTACTGGCTGAATGTAAAGTAAGCTTTCCAATAAAAGTCACTTTGTTGCTACTATGTATCAATTTATTGTAATGACAAATACATCCAATCAAAGAACATTGTTAACGCCGCCAAGTTTAGTTCCCTTATGAGATTTTTTTGCTTCTCTCCTCTCTTGGGCTTTTCTTTAGCGAAAAAATACTAGGAAAATACTGCAATGCTAGACAACATTTCACAATGCAACCATGGACGTTGCAAATAATGCTAGTTTATTGCTAAAACCAGACCAATGCCAACTACCTGGAAATCATGCTATTTCTCAAAAATTAGCATCGAAAATTGCTACCTGGCCAGCCTGGTAGCCAGCCTGAAGTGGTAAAGAAAGCCAAAGCATTTGTATTGGATTGTATGTAACTCAAGTACTCCCTAGGGTGCATAATGAGAATTTTAGATTTGAACCAGATCCTCCGAATAGATACATTTTGGTACAAAGAGTAATTGCTGTAAAAGCCAATTTGTGGAAGGCATCGTATGGACGAGTTGAGGCGCATAACAAGAGACGAACAAGAGACGAAGAGACGGCTATCTCAGCGTCAAGGACGAAAGGAGTCAACCAATTCTTGGTTAAGACAAGAAGGCCAAGTTACAATTTGCGCCTATCTCAGGGGGGAGTTTTACTTGCGTGGAATTATTTTGAGAGTGTATACGCACAAAAAGTATTTGATCACTTTTGAAAAAGACTGTTCACATTCCTCCATTTGAAATTGTAGTTGGGAATGATAAGGATGGGATGGATAAAACAGGAAGATGTTTTTGAAAATATGAAGTTTATATGAAAGTGTGTCTTTTGATTTTACGACAAAGTCGCTCTGAAATGTAATATATTTGCAATGGATGTCACGTTACTTTGACAAGGCTTCTTCAACATTGTTCTCCATGGTGATGGTATCAACCACCCTCTGTCATAAGAGAACACCTCAGATGTTTTGAATATCGATGCATCATACGTTGGGTTTGCATGTGGCAAAATATTTATTCACTATCACAGATACTCTTAAGTGGTGTGGCAGAATTAATTTCATTAACGGCTGTTATCAAGGATGTGGTTTTGTCCGCGGACAATTATTCATCTCAAGTAGTGCGTTGGATAGGAAAAGTTGTTATGCCGCACTTATGGAGGTCCACAATACTAGATACTAGATACTAAAGCTTTAGTCTCTTCAAAACATAAGACCAAGAGGACGCACCATTCAACTGAATTCAGATCATCAGTCATGACTCGTGAGCATTGCGAGGAAAAACATTGCATTTTGTCGTTGAGAGGAAAAGGAAGAGGATGGACGAAAACCGGTTTTGGGCGCCGTCTTGACGTTTCTCATTTCAAAAGTTTCGTTTGAGCCCTTTGAAGAACAAAATTTCAGCTCTCTCACATTTCTTCTCGACGTCAAATTGCAATATTTTTCCTCGGCCTACTCGTGAGGTTTCGGAATATTTTTGTCCGGCTTTCTCTCGGAAAACTTGTCTTATGTTCGCCGAACCTCTTAATTTGCTCAGAAGGTGCATTTTTTTGCAAACGGCCCAATTCTGCTCAAAGATGGCTTTATCAAAGATAGGGATTGAAGTTTAAATGTGCAAAGTTGACATGTTCTTTAACACGCTTGCTACTTTTAGCCTTGGTTGATGGACTAGATATTAGTTAAGTTGGCTTTTTTTAGGTTTGGTTTTTCACGGTCTTTTCTGACCACAACAGGGAATGTAATCCCCAGTACTATTAAAATGAAAGGTTATAATTCGTCTATGTATTACACTTCAAACTTTATATATCATTTGGTCTACCAACGAATTTGAGTTAGCAGACCGAGCTAGTCCTTGAATGTAGGGTTGATCTGGGATGCTATCTAAAAATTTGTCCAAGTCTGACTTGAAAGATGCTACCGGATAAACAAGGCCTACGTATTCCCTACGAATATCAGAGGGAAGCAAATTAAACAATGAAGGAGCCCGAGAAAGAAGACAAGTGGACTTCATTGTTCGAACTAGCCTGGATTCTCGAAGGCTTGAAGGTGCTCTCAAAACGCACATTAAGCCTCTACGGTCACCAGAATTGACCCTAAATCCTGGGTTGGGACAAAGCTCATGGATACTTTTGAAGACGTACAATATCAGATACCTGTCTGTTCGAATAACAAGTGACTTTATTGCTGACGGTCAATCATCGATAAGTAGAAAGGATATAGATACAACATCTCCTTCCTGTGACAGGTTATTTTCAACAAAAAATCCAACTTCATTTTCACACCTGGAAAAGGACCGATTTTTCCCGATATGGTTTTAAAAATATCCTATTCCTTAATTGCTTCTTCCCATTAACGTCGATATCGTATGAACGACCATTTGGTCGAATGGCTCTGACGGTGCCTCTGGTGTCCCAACGTTTTGAATGTGGGTTTTGAATTAAAACCTGGGATCCAATGTGAAGAGGAGCTAAATGTCGAGACCGTAGACCAGAAAGTTCTCTTGAGTTCTCTTCAATCGCCATCGTTTTGTTTTGGAACTTTTGCTTTTCCTCCGGATTGATGGGATCATAAGCGTCTGGGTGAGCAGAGATCAATGTACGTTGTCGCCTATTAAATAATAATTGAGCAGGGCTTAACCCTTTTGATAGTGGGGTATTCCTCCATTCGCGGAGGGCAATCAAGAAATCGTTCCAATTGTCGCACTTAAGTAAAAGATGTTTCATCGATTTCACTGAGGATTCGGCGTGGCCATTGGACTGAGGATTATATGGTGATGAAAGCTCATGAGTTATACCAAGAGAAGAACAAAAGTCCTTGAAGGGTCCTCGAAATTGAGGACCTCCGTCGGTGCGAATAATTTCGGGAAGGCCAAAGTCCAAGAACCAATTTTCGATGAGTTTAATGACGGAGTGAGTGTCGAGTTTCTTCAATGGAGCAACGCAGGTCCAAGAGGAAAATCGATCCACCACAACTATAAAGTGTTGGCCTTTTACTTGGAGGAGATCAATGGAGACAGCTTCAAAGGGCTTATTAGACTGTGTCTGAAGAAGAGGTTCGTGAATTTGACTTGGCCTCAATGCCTGACAGTCTGAACAATCAGCAATCATGGTGGAAATGGACCTCATCAACCGCGGCCTGTAATATAACTGCCTAGCTAAGGCCCGAGTTTTCGTGATTCCTTGGTGTTGAACATGTAAGTTGTGCAGAACCTTGGATCGAAGACCAGCAGGCACTATCACTCGCTGATGGAATAAGAGCAGTTGATGTTCTTCATCGAAGGATATTTCATTCCAAATATTCATAAATGCTCTAGCGGGATGAGAGATATGTAGGTTTCTTGGATCTTGTCCGCTTTTGAAGGCTTCGGCAACAGCGATATAATTAACATCTTGTTGGACTATTCCGTAATGCTTTCAAAGCTTACAACTGATAGTGAGCAAACGCTAAGGCGTTGAGCTTGAGAATCTTCTGTTTCATGGTCTTCGATCTGGGCGTTAAATAGTGGGAATCGAGAAAGCGCGTCAGCTACCGGGCATTCCAAAAGTATTGAGACCATTACGCAAGATGCCATCAGGGACTCCTGATTGATCTGGATGATGTAATACATGCTATATTTTATTGAAGCAGGGTAAGATAAAGTATGTTGGTAGTTATTTATGAATATGGCCTCCATTGCCTCGAGGACATTCTCCAGGCGGCGGCGGAAGGACTTGCACACGTTGATGACGTAGCTCTTCCTCATGGTCTTCCAGTACTGATTGACGGAGTTCTTGAGGTCCTCGATATTGTTGTGGCGGGTTCTACAGGCCTTGGAGTCTACATGCCACCAAATGCTGAAGTCCAGTGGGGCTCTGGGGTGGCCAGAAGTCCTTGGGCCAAAACTTCATGTTCTCGGCCATCCAGGCCTGCACCTTGTTGGCCATGTGGGCCGGCGCCCCATCCTGCTGGAACACATACGAGGCCTTGCCAGACTTCTTCCAGATCTTCAGCACCTATGGCAAAACCTTGGTGCTCAAGACCTCCAAGTAGTCGGCGGCAGTGAGCCGGTATCTGGACGGAAACCAAATGGGTGCCATTTTGACCCCAGTTGAGGCCACCACCCCCAGCATCATCACACTGGCCAGAATGCTTGGTCTTGGTCACGTTGCGGATGCTGGCCTGGTCCTTGCTGAAGCAGATGATGCGGTCATTTTGTTTGTTGAAGACCGGATCGACCGTGAGGTCTTTTCATCCGAGAAGAAAATGACCCGATTGCCGTGATGTTTGAGGTCATTCAGAAGGCGTCCACAAGCTGTACACGGACTTCTTGATGACCTTTGCTGAGGAGAGGCGTTCAACTTTCCTCAGGACTTTCCTCCAGCGGACTTGACCATCCCTGGACACCGTGGAGGTGCTCACACCTTTTCTCTTGGCCATCATGGACATGGGCATGTCCGACTTGGCCTTGAAGGCCTTCATCACGGCCTCTGGGATCAACTTGGTTGGCCTTCCACTCTTTGGGCTTGTCCTTGAGCTCGTCTCCAGCTGCCAGAAACGATTCCTGGTGCGGCAGGCAGTGGCCCCTGCTCACATTGGCCAGGCTATGATGGCTTGGTGAGTGCCCGGCGCGGATGAGGGCAGCCACTTCAATCCTTTTGGCCTCCATCGCATACGAAATTTATCAAAATGATTTTTTTTAAAATGACTTTGTCAATTGCAACTGCCTGCATCAGGCGGGAAATTCAAAATTAAAATAATTTAAATAAAAAAAATCAATAATGAGTTAAAATAAATTATAAAATATAAATAAAGAATAATGAATTATTATAAATTAAAAAAATATATAAATGTATAATAATAATATAACTAAAATATTAAAAAATTAAAATAACATAAAAAGATTAATTACAACTTATTTAATAACAATATATAAAAATAAATAAAAAAATAAAAAATTATTATAAAAAAAAAAAAAAAAATAAAAAAATAAAAAAAAATATGATACAAATAATATAATAATTAAAAAAAATAAGAAAATAATTTTAGAAAAATTCAAAAATAATAATAAAAAAAAAAATAAAAATAACAAAATATAAATATGAAAAAACGGAGAAAATAATAAAAATATAGAATAAAATAAAAAAAATAATATATATTAAAAAATATTAAAAATTATAAATAAATTAATAAAAAAAGAAATTAAAATTAATATATAAAAATAATAAAATAAAGAAAATAAAAATAAAAAAAAAAAAAAAAATAAAAATAAATAATATAAAATTTAAAAAAAAAAATAATAATTAAATAATAAATATAAAAATATAAAAAAATAATTTATAAGAATAAAAATAAACAATATAAAAATTATAAAATATTTAATATAAAATATTAATATAAAAATGAATAAATAAAAATATAAAAAGAAAAATAAAAAAAAAAAATAATAAAAAATATAAAATAATTAAAATAATTAAATTATAAAATAATAAAATGAAAAAAAACAATTATAAAAAGATAAAAAGAAATAATATAATATATTTATAAATAAAAAAAATATAAAAAATTAATTTATATTCTTAAAATTAAAAGATATAAATTAAAAAAATATTCAAAAAAAATAAAAAAGATTATATAAAATGATATACAAATATAACAATAATAAATTAATAAATATAATAAATAATAAAAATAAAAAATTTATATAAAATAAAAAATATATAAAAGAAAAAAAAATAAAATAATATATATATAATAGATAAATAAAAATTAAAAATTAAGAATAATAAAAAATAAATTATCAATATATATATTAAAATATAAAAATAAAAAATATAAATAAATAATAATAATAAATAAATAATAAGTATAAAAAAAAAAAAAATAAAATAAATTTAAAATAAAATAAATAAAAAATATAAAATATAAATAAAATTTTAATAAAAAATAATATTCTATAAAAAATATAAAACTATAAATAATATATAAAAAAAATAAAATAGAATTAAAATAAAATAAATATATAAATAAGATAAATTTAAATAATATAATAAAAAAATAATAATCAATAATAAAATTTATATAAGATAAAAAAATAAGTAATAAATAAAATAAAATAAATAAAAAAATGAAAAAAAAAAATAAAAAAATAAAAAAAAATAATAAATGATAATAATAATTTAAATTAATTAAAAAAGATATCACATAAAAGTATAATAAAATATTTAAAAATAAAAATAAATATAAAAAAAAAAAAAAAAAAAAATATTAATAAAAAAAAAACATATAATAAATATAATATAATAACTAAAATCAAAAGATATTATAAAAAAAGAAAAAATAATAATAAAAAAAAAAAAAATTAATAAAAATATAAATAATAATAATATTATAAATTTAATAACAAAAAAAAAAATAATAATTATAAAAATATAAATAATATACTAAAAAAAAATATAAAAATAAAAAAAATAAGAAATAATATAAAAAAATTATTAATAAAAATTTAAAGAAATAATATAAAAAAAATAAAAAAATAAATATATAAATAATAAATTATTAATAATAAAAAAATATATAGTATATAATATATTGAATAAATAAATAATTAAATAAATAAATAAATATAAAGAATTAATAATAATAAAATATACAAAAAAAAATAAAATATAAAAAATAAAAAAAAAATAAAAACAAACATCACAAATATATAATTTAAAAAAAAAAAAAATATAAATAAATATATAATAATTAAAAAAAAAATTATATTAAATTTAAAGAATAATAAAATAAAAAAAAATAAAAATTTATGAAAAATTAATAGTAATAAAAAAAATGAAAATAGAATAATAAATTTATAACATAAAAAAAAAATAAATAAATATTTATGATAATAATATAATTTAATGATATAAAAATATAAATAGAAAAATAATATAAAAAATGAAATAAATAAAAATTAAAATATTTATAGAAAAATTCATAAATTAATAAAATATTAAATAATAATATAAATAAAGTAAAATAAATAATATAAAAAAAATAAAAGTATAAATATAATAATTATAAATAATAAAATATATTATAAAATTAAATATAATAATTAAATATAAATTAATAAAAATATAAATAATATAAAAAAATTAAAAATAAAATAAATATATACATAAAAAAAAGATAAAAAAAAAATAATATTAAATAATAAATGTAAATATAAAAATATAAAAAATATAAAATAAGATTAAATTTATTATTATAAAATAAAATAATAAATAATAAATGAGTAAAAATGTAATTTAATACAATTTAAAATTAAAAGAATCAATAATAAACAAAAATAAAAAAAATTATAAAAAAATTAAAAAATATGATATAAAATAATAATAAATAAAAAATTGATATAAAATATAATTTTAAATAAAAAAATATAATTAAATTTAATAAATAAAAAATTCATAAAATAAATATATATGAAATTA
>NC_081451.1:5366858-5381194 GCF_007210705.1 Tigriopus californicus
AGAAGAGAGGATTGCCAGCCAATGCCGAATTGGGTGGCGTTGTTGGACGAGGTCCAGCCCAATTGAACGCCCGTCTCGAGTGCCGGGTTCACCCGTTGGTAGACCGATCCGCTGAAACCTGTCCACCTGAAAGAATGGCAATCGCCAAACCACCGTTCTATCATACATCTATCGACCTCGGTGTTCATGAAGCCCTCGTCGATCCGCTAAGACTCCATGAATAACGTCCTTAACCACGAGCAGACTTCCCGTCGTCATCTGCGAGAATCCGAAGTTTCGAAATGTCGGTTGCGAAGTCATGGGTCTTCTTAACTCCCGTTCATGGTCTTATGTGGGCTCCGATCCCAAAGATGCTCAAGTGTTTACTCCCAATCATTTCTTTTACATCGAGGGACAAAAGAAGTTCCCAACGGAATTTATTCTGTTCTCGATACTCGGCGACACTTCCAGTATGTTCAAGCTGTGGTGGAGAAGATCTGGGACCTGGACACGTTGGACCCTTGAGTACCTGTCAACTCTGCTTTCTAAAAAAAAGGACCACCAGGATGGAAAATGTGCAAGTGGGTAAAGAGGTCTTACTCGTGAGGAGTTCAGAACCCCGTTCGAAGTGGAAACTGGGCCGAGTAACCGAGGTTCATCCAGGGAAAGACCGTCTAGTCCGTGCAGTAACCGTTCAGTCCGGCAAGGAATGTATGACTCGCCCCATTACAAAGATCTGTCCTTTGGGTCAAGCGTCAGTCCCTGACTTGTGATTTCATTCTCCTATCCTACAGTCAAGCATGTGGGGGAGGATGTTCTGACGATTGTTGTCTAAATGTTCCTTATCTTTTCTTGCCCTTTGAACATGTGAATGCTTGTCTGAGGAAAAACTCGTATCGGCGAAAAAGTGGTTTGACGAGTTGAGCTGACCGATGGAAAAGGTAGTAGTAGTACGAATAAGTTGATCGACGCCATTACATGCTTCCCAGAAATATATGTGTTTTAACCTATATGGTCCACCTTGATAGTGTCAAGTCGCACGACAACAAACCAGTAATCGACAAGGAGAAATCCTTGCCCCAACTCTTGCTCTGTCATACTTCAAGGAGTTGTTTGTTATGTACCTTTTTGGCCTAGGAAATTCGGCCCAGCCTTCAGTGGTGCAGTATTTTTGTTGCAATCCTGATCTTAACTTGTAAACAAACTTGAACAACATCACTGGTTTAGCTTAGCATGGTATTTATTCAAATCGTGGCTAAGTTGATTCAGCAAGATAGGTTAAACTAGCTCATGCTTTGAACTTGATCATTGAAAGGAAAAGGCCAAGTGGAACATGTACGAGTGTAATAACACAGTTTTGGCTCAATGAAAAATTAGTAAAAAATAGTGGTGGACAGAGTTTCAATTTTCAGACCTACTATTGAAATTTCGTGGAAAAAACAAACAAAAGTAGCAATGTTCAATATCTGTGAATCAAAACTTTTCAATTTCCTTAACTTTTTTTGTTAAAAAGTTTATTTTTATTTTTTATTTTTAGTGAAGTCTTAGTCTTTTTCAATATTTTGCCACTAAAATTCAATATTTTTCAAGTCTCAAGTGATGAGAGTACTAATTTCCTATCAATAGCAATGCCACTACACAAATAGCTGAATGGTTTTTATCCTAAGGAATGTGCATAGACCAATTTCTTCACACATACTTGTTATCATCAAACTTGATTTATGAGTTTTCATACAATGAACAACTCAATGGCATTGTTTTCGCAGCCTATCTCACTTTAGAGCAATCAATAGGAGTGATGGGATCAAATGAATGATCAAAATTAAATGAAGGGTACCAGAAAACTTTGAAAGTAAAGGCAATGTGCAATTCCCAATAATGAGTTATCATTAATCAGAATCAAATTCCGTTCAGTGACCTTTGGGTCGACGCCGTTAGACTCTCCAATAGTAGACAACAAAAGTAAGGGCATTCAGTAGGTCTCGTCCGTGAAGGATTTAGGGGTAGTCCTCCTAAAATAATGGAACATTCTATGAGCTTATCCAGTTGAAGGTGGGTAAAGCTTTTCAAATGTGTGCTTGGATCTATCGGACGTTTAAGACCAGGGATAGTACCGTACTAGGTGGGATGTTTCAAGCAATAAGAGTGATAACGTTGAAAGCATAGTCTCAGTACATACCTATGCTTCAGTATACTCAAGTTTTCCACGCCGGAATCGAAACTGCAAGCATGGTGGAAGTATAAACAAATTTGCTGTACTCAAAAGATACCACCGCTACGTATTCCTTCCCAAGCGCAACGATTTGCAAGAGTTTTGGTGTTTAAGTGGTTAGAATAAGGCAATTTTCAACTTCTTGAGGCCTTTCCGGTGTAGGAATCACAAAAATTCAAGACTAGATCTGGCCATCTGTGCCAATGAAGGATCCGAGAGTGCAATCCGCAGAAATCCAAAAGAGGGCACCAAGATCTGTGGTTCTCGTCGCAAACAAGCTTGCTTGATTGTCAGGTCTTACTTCACTCTGTTACTCAAATCCTACAAACAAAATAATTGATCCAGTGTTCATCATGAACAAGTCATGTGGCTAATTCTAATGTTGATAAAGGATGTTCCTAGCGAATAAAACATATAATCTATCGTAGACATGGTGTTTCTGAGTGATAAAGAATACGGTTTTGCTTGCTTTTATATAAAATCAAATTGTTAATTTTTTGGAAGCTAAAGTAGGCCACGATTATCAAGTTTTCCAACAAACTGTCCTTTTGCACAACATACGGCAGAAATTCTACGCCTCCAACTCATTAAATCGATTTTTCAATGTATGGATTAACGGTACATATACAATAGGTAATGAATACAGTTAAAGTTTTTATTTTCAATCTGCCTCCGTGGTCCAATCCGTTTCTTCCTCAAAAGATCCTCTTAGAGCGAACAATTTAAGCGGTATTGATCGGTAATGGTAGAACCTTTTTGATTTCTTTGGTCACGGCATCCACGGACAAGGCCAAGTACAAACTTATTTTATGATAAGTGAGTTTCAAGTAAATGAACTTGAGCAAATTCTGTAACCCGGCTCCGAACAAAGTTGTGACAATATTTCTTGCTTGCACACTTGATAGATGGTCCTACAGAAATTGTGTCGTTGTTGCCAAGGTCGTGTCAATCCTTACTTGAAAATTGATGGTATTTTGTGTTTCGACACCACTCCACAAAGGTCAAGTGACTTATCAAAAGTATCAAAAAATCCAAGGTGTTTGATGCGATAGGAATGTCAATAAAATCATTTTTCAAACAATTTTGGTCTATCCAGTAGTAAAAATGAAAGGTTGGATGAGCTCTTCAATCCTTGATACTCTCCGCCTATTGGGATGTATAGGGGGTTGACGAAGGAGTTCAGGCGTCCAGATAAAGTTATTGATGATTGTTTTATGAATGCTGTTGTTGTACGTACAAGTTTATATAGATTGTAGTATGACAGGTGGTCTTCCCAGACGCCTATAGCCGGGTCTAGGTGGGCTTGACTTGAAAGCCGCTTTATTCTTCATGCCCGCGAAAAACGTAAATCACAATTGGCACTTTCAGTTATTCTTGAGTTTAAAGTTTCTGGTCCAGTTAAAGATGATGTAATTGAAGTTATTCATGCTTGCGATGGATGCTGGGTGTAGAAAGGGTGTCGGGCAATCCGGTTCATTGGGAGGCGGGAATGCACTCATGATCCGCCCATGGTGCAATTTCCCACCTCAAAGGACACGACAGGCCTGGTGTGTCTGTGGGTCAGCTTGGGCCGAGGTTGAAGATATGACCTTTCTTCTTCCAACAAAGCCTTCAACCAAAAAATGAAAGCATTGAGACTGCGAGAAACGATGGACGATTGAATCACATGCCTCGATGCTTACTAACTTTCAACCTTTCTCTCGGTATCCAATGCCTCCGAGGCGGACATCTTCCCTAGGATCCAGGCCACTTTGTTCGGTCACCTTGGCCACCTTCACCGACGTCTACGGCGTGGGTAGGTCCGTTTCGCGTTTCAAAAACCGATTGATCCATCCATCGATCAGTCACTCAGCCGCACAAGATCGATATCCAAGACCGTCGTGAGGGTTCATAGGTGGCAGATCACCCATTTGGGCTTCAATTAGTTCAGCAGGTTTGCAAAAGGTCGAACACGTCCAATGATGTTTCACTCGGATTAACATTGAGTGAATGAGGGAGCTCAAGTAGTGGGAAGACAAGAAACGATAGGACTGTACGGTATTCAGAGAAAGTACGACAGGTACTGTAGTGGTGCGGGTTGTTGATGACCAACACCACCATAACTTAGTGTTCGGGTGAATAACGTTTTTGCACTACAGTTGCCGCCTATCACAACTCATTGCAATTCGGCTGAATGTGCTCTCAACCCGTGCTGGCTAGGAGGAAGGACTTCATTGACTTCAAGAATTTCAACAAGTTTGAACTTCATGATCTTCTCAAACACCTTCGCAATATTTGAAGTGAGAGAAATCGGCCTGTAATTACTGGGGAGCGACTTATCTCCCCCTTTAAAAATTGGAACAACATGAGCTAACTTTAGTGATGATGGAAACTTGCCCTGATCCAAGATGCAACGGATCAAGTACGAGAAAACAGGGGCAAGACCCAGTGAGCATCTCATCAGACACTGAGATGTCACGCCATTAGGACCAGGAGAACTTGAAAGCCTCAAGTCCCTGATGGCCCCTAAAGAATTTTGATCTGTAACTATGAGATCATCAAATTGCTCTGTTTCACTAATGTCATCAATCTCAACAAACTCGTCATTAGAGAACTGAGCCGAGGTTTTTAAAGCGCGGGCGCGAGTCTTAGATCGGGAAAAGGTCGTACCAAACTCCTCAAGTAAGATATTTTCTCGATCTAAGAATCACTCTTTGGTTTTAAAGAACTGGGCTCAGATCTCCAATCATGTTAGTCATAGCCTTTAAATTGCCATTGGCCTTGCCATCGACCTCAAAAGGTCCTACAAGATATTTCAATTTGCTCTTAGAATTTGACTGGATTAAGAGAATAAAGCCTCGGATTCGACCAGACCTCCAAAACCAATCTACTTTCTGTTTTCAAATGGTTATTCTCAATGGAGCCCTTAATCCTACTTTGAATCAATTCCACACTTTTTAGACTAGCTTCAACTACTGGATTCTAATTGCTCTGGAGCCTTTTTCCTAGTTAACAACTCTTTTTGAACAATTGCTTCGAAAAGGTACTTCCGATTTTAACATCAGTTCCTCCCCTCGGAACACATTCAGGAAGTGTTAGCGAGGAACAAATTTCCTGAAAAACTGAAATCAGGTAAAAAAGCAATACGAATAATATGAAAAAGTTTTCTTCAGTTTCGTGAGTTTATTAGATGAGTTTTGGATAAAGCAGAGGAACTCAATTCTATTCTATGTAGCTAAATTAAAGCAGTTTTTGGTCCATCGACCGCCACTTAAAGTACGTGATAAGTGCTTTAACGAACAAGTCTACTTGGCATACAAAAACTTCAATCCTTAACCTTTGATAAAATCATTGTTTCTACCTTGTTGAAGAAACCTCTATTGATCCATATTCTCACTACATTTTGTAGAACTAGTACAGAATTTGAACTTTTTGGAAGGAGGCCGACGGTGCAATTTATCAGAGCAACAAATAAAGGAAATAGGGAGATAAAATGTCGGATATAGCAATATCTTGTAGAACATGTTTGTGCCGAAGTGGTGTGAGCGGCGGATGATCTTTAATTCCAACGCCCTAGGAAGTGGAGCAGCAGGAAAAGGAACGAATCCGGTAAAAACCTGCGAAGGAGTATTCAATGGGGCAGGTTGGAGTCATTGATGTGTGAGAGTATAACGTAGAAAGAATCCGTCAATATGGGAGGGAGGGTGGGATCAGACTTTGATGAACCACCGGGTAATGACCAATGTGTCTGAAAGAGTAAGGAATAAGAGCAGTATGCAGGTGCTTGAGAGTAGATTGCAAGTTTGTCCAGGATAAACTCAAAACCTCTTATTTTACGTTCGATATGTATAAATGTCGTGTTTCTACATTGTTGAAGAAACCTCTATTTATCCATATTCTCACTACATTTTGTAGATCTAGTACAGAATTTGAACTATTTGGAAGGAGGACGACGGTGTGAGAGAACCAAGACCTATTTCATTTTGTTGGTCGTATAATTAAAAAGTATTGACGAAAAATAAAGGTTGTAAGCATTAAAACGAAAGGGAATCGCTGATAAGGGACGGAATCCGAGGTTTGTGGTTGTCATCGTAGTCATCCGGGACAGTGCTGTTGGAAGACCAATCCCCGGCTATACCCACTTGAGATGTCGAGACTCCATCATTTTTGGCGATGGTGACCGCACCCCTACGTGAGGAGTGGCAACCAAACGCCTTCGGATCAAGCCCAAGGGTCGATAACACGCTGAATTGAACTCTCCGAATTGAGTGGTAAGTTGCGCTGGTCCACGGACTTCTAGAGATATAGACTGCAAACGGAAGCCAAAATTTCGTATCTCCTAAACTGTCCATATTATTCCAAACAAGCACTTCATACGACCACAAGATCTGGTTGAATAGATGAACTTAGCCAAGTTTGAGCCCAAACCTATGTTTAGGGAACTCAGGAGACATGTTCAAAGTTATGTAGTAAACACTACATAAAATTTGAATTTTCGGCCTGCTCTTGGTCAGCTACATAAGCTTTTGACAACATAACTTTGAAACGATCCACTTTGCATGTAAATGATACAAAATTGACCTACCGTTAATTGAGGAGATCTACGTTTCTTATTTTATTACTTTAATTCGAAAAGTGGCTCAGAGTTACTATGACCAAGAGCAGGCCGATTTGGCGGGAAGCTCGTTCGCAGTCCATATTTCTAGAAGTCCGTGGCTGGTCCTACAAATGAGGTATGAAGAACCAGATTTTTAAAGTTGGGGTAAAAGGGGACCAGAATACGGTTGACCGAAGGCTGCAGAAAGGCGGCGTAAGTAAGATTTATACAATTTCTTGGGGCAGAGGAGTCCATTTGTGACTTTGAGAAAAGAGGAGTGGCCAGAATTGAACTGGTCGTTTTTGCGATGCGGGTAGAAGACGATGAGTTTGTCATCCAACACGGTGATATTTTTGGTACATACGTGTGCAAGGTCGTTGAACCGAGCCATCCCTAAAAAGGCGAAAAATTCCCTCGCGCCATAGATGTAATGGCCTGGATGGAGTGGCAGAATGGAGATCAGTACTGAGACAATGACTGATAATTCGAATAAGGATGTCCTGGGTGATTGGATGCTTGCGTGAAACGGGTTTAGAAAACAACTTCTTGGCACCATTGAGAAAAAGTTTGCCTATTTTGGCTTCACAGGGGGAAAGAAAACCTTAAGTTTCATGAAATGCTGAAATGGATGCGAACTGAATCGGCAAGAGGCTGAGGAACAAGACTTTTCAGAAGAGAATTGGAGGAATGCCAAAACCGTGTCTGTCGAGGCTGGCAAAGGACATTTTGCATTTGTTGTGTAAAATTGACAGAATGTTGTCCAATACGGTGCATTAAGTTTCCAGGTTGAAGGGGCTTTTGATGCTTGGACAACGAAGCTAGAATTTTCCAGAAGGGAGGAAAAGGCTGAAAGCAATCAAAGAGGGGGTAATCGGAAAGGTAGTACGTCTTAATAATAGGAATCGAAGGTACCGCCGATTAGAGGAGCAGAAAGGTATTAACCATTGAAAGAACATTTATTACAACCGTCATAAAAACAATGTGACTTTTTAAGAACCAGGTATGGAGAGTCAAAGAAACGACCATTGTATAGTAGGTAAGCGAAGGGAAAAGCTGTGACACCCGAAAGTAACGTACTATTGACATGAGGGCCAGAACGAAGGCAAGGACAGCCTTTAAAAACATTAGTAAAAAGAGATGAAAAATGAGAACCGTCAGGGCAAAGGGATAGCCAGAAAGATGAGGCTGGCCAAAGAGGGGCCACTAGGACCCCAACCGATTTAGGTTTGTAGGAGGACAACAGAGAGCGAAATTAAAAAGTGACCAATCAACAGATAACGCGTTTGTCCCGGAAGAGAGAAATGAGGGGCACTGTGAGAAGAACTGATCGCACTTGGCGTTGTGATCGTTTGCACAAAGATCAACATCAGGAAAAAAGGGAGAATTTCTAACAGAGTCAAGTAAGAGGTTTTCGAAAGACCCCAATCTTGAAGGTCAAAGAATCGCGAGAGATGATCTGCTATGGCGATTCGAGGATCATCGCGTGGAAGCCACATGGAGTCTAAGTTTATGAAGTATGAACGGCAGGTGAGGTGAATGGACATGGCGAGAACTTGCAGACGTGGATTCCGCGAGCCTGTACGCAGGATCGTTGATACATTCATATTATCGCAAAGGAGAAGAATATTAAGATTGGCCCAGGATGCTGCTGAAGAAGTGACAAGTTCTTTGGCAGCGAGCAGTTCTCGGAAAGAGAACTAGTTTCACGTTCCGAATGACGTAATTGCTTGGATAGAGTGACAGACGAGGAGCATGCCCCAGGATGTGGGTGAGGTTTGAAGTGGCAAAATATCTCGGCTGCCCCTATGCCAATTGCGGACGCGTCGCAGGCAAAAATGCGATGAGGCAAGATGGAAGGAAGGTGAAGAATTGGCCATCCATTCAGAGAAGGCAAAGAAAGTCTAAGCTGATAAATTTCCTCGAAGACTAGAGGAGTAGTTGAAACCCAGCCTTCCCAGCCACAGGCTGTAGATGAATCAGCAATTAGAGCATGACCAGAACGTGTGAGTAATGAGGAGATGGGGCCTAGAGCGAGACGGCATGACGATATCTTGCCGTAAAAACTTGCTAAATCTTTAATCCGAATACGGCGTTGTTTGAGAAGATTATCAGCCATTGAAAGGATATGGGTTAATTTGCCAATTGGAATGAAATACTGCATTGTCTTGAGATCGTGGTCAAGCCCAAGGAATGTTCCATATTGAGTGGGAACACTCATTCCTTTCCCAGGCTTTATAATCCAACCAGCTAATCTAAGGCAAATGGCGGCAAAATTCGAATTCCGGAGACAAGAGTGTTCATCTCGGCCTAAAACTCTTTGATCATAGATGTAAATGGAAATGGGTATGCCCAATTGCTGACAAAAGGAAACATGTGGCCGAAGAAGTTTGGTGAAAAGATGAACGGCAGTCTCAATTCCAAGAAATAGTACGTTCCACACGAAAAATGCAGTCTTTCCCTTTCGAGTCCATTGGATTCCTAAGAAGCGTCGATGGTCAGGATGCATTGGAACTTGGTGATATCCGGACTCTAAATCTGAAGTTGTCATCAAGCAATTTTCAGACAAATGTTCATTCGCCACTTCTAAATGAGTCAATTTAACCTTCTTATCGACTAGAAGGGGATTGAGGTTTCGCGAGGCGTCTACAACCAAACGTTCTTTGTGACTCATGACGACCGAAAGGGGAAGAATTATGTGAGGTTTAACCGATGTGGCGGATATGCAACCAATTGATTCGTAAAGAAACAATTGTTCATCTATGAATGTTTTTAGTTATTACGTTAAGGATGTTTGTGGGAGCATGTAGAATGAATTGCCAGAAGAAGCGCGAGTCTGGGTTCCCAATTGCACCTGTTACAGCGGGGTTAGTCGACATAGGTTTTTTCGCTATACAAAGTTCGGCACACCCAATGGTTGGATGCAGACGACCAAATCCTGAGGGAAGTAACAAGGGAAGAATTGAAGAGAGAGACTTGGTAAGAGTGGAATACCGAGCAAAATATCTAGAGGAATAAAATGTTTATAAGCCAGCAGAACACGTTAATTGACAGACTTGTTTGGGGGGCAAGGAAAACCCGGATGAAAATTAGAGCCACAAGTAAAACATTTCTTTGTTACATGATTCGGATTTGTTGTTCGGTCCATGAAGGACTTGTAAGGTTCAAAGCGGGAGGAACCCCGCTTTGTTGGAGCTGGCGTCTCCAACAAAGTGTTCCAAGGGATGAGAATGAGCCAAAAGGCCAGAGGATGGAGAGAGACTTGTTCCACAGGGAGCATCAGGGATCCCCCTTGACCGGGTTCCATTCCACCATTAGACATGGGTTGAGTGACGGGCAAGGTGAGGGAAGGCAGACCAACGGAAGGAGACATCACCGGAGGTTGTGGAGGGGTGAGCTTGGCGGCCAGAGTATCCCCAAGCTTTGACAGCATATCGGTCTGACAGCGGATGATAGCCTCAGTTTGCTCTTTGCTCGAGTCTTGGAAAGATTGTTTCATGTCGTTCACTATAGAGTTGAATTGAGCTAAGAGTTCTTGATTTTTTAAAGACATTGTGGATTGAAGCACAGGGCACGTTGGGACAAGTATTGCAAAAAAAAGGAACAATAAAGATCGGACGTGTTCAGACTTTGATGAACCACCGGGTAATGTCCATGAGCGGTTTTTGGCCAGTTTTAAGTACACCCACAATGTTCCAATGCAACACTTCCATTCCGTGTTGTTGTGATATGTTGTAATGGATCAAATCATAACAAAAAAACCGCAATTCCTTGGCAAATCCTTACCTTTGAGAAGAAAGGAAATGTTTCTGTTATCCAAGGCCGTCACGTTCAGGATGTTTTGATAAAGGATTCTTTTTACAGCCTCGAGATTCAGTTTAGGCTTGTCATCAACAATGTTACCATACCTTTTCATGGCCTTTGTCTTCGGTTTTGCCTCAGCAACACAATATGAGCAGAGTTTCTTTCCTCAAGATGCAATGGAGAAACTGAATGAACTAAAAAAAGTTTGGAACCTGGATCCAGGAGTGCAATGGAAATCCCAACAAAACTTTGCTTTACTTTCCAATTGAAAAAGTGCCTTCAGTGTGCGACTCCCTTGAACCTCTTGGATTTAATGAAAGCACACCTGGCAATTGTTCCCGAATTCCCTTGGTTTGCAACCAAACTTCAGACAAGATCCAATGGACCAACCTTCGAAGAAAAGATCACTTTAACGTTGATTTTGATTCGGATGTAATGGAAGTGGAAATAACGTTCTCAGAGAATGGTTTTGTCACTTTGAAGGCTGGCCCTGGCGAAGTCATACAAATAACAAAGATTCTGAACACGTGCCGCCAACTTTTGAGGGAATTACAATTACCAATCATTGTAAGAAAGTTTTCCTTCTACAGAACTAAAGGGTATACATTTGGATTGTTAAAGACTAAAACAGCTGTCTATGAATACATTCGGGACATCCCATATAAACCTAAAGTGTACAAAAAATTGACCTTGCCAAGTAATGTAAGTCAAGTGGAAGTCGTGCAAGAAGAACACAAATTGTCCCTGACCAAGATGAATCATTCCCAAACCGAATCAGTCACAAGACATCCCAATGAACTGGACAATCTCCATAGGATCTCCAATCAATTGAAGGACCACAATATCTGGAATTGTGACTTGCTGAATGATTGCCACGAACTTTCGATTCCCACCTTTGGCCGATTGAATATCACCAACAATTTGATTCCCAAGTCTAAAATCTATTTTCGGGTGCATTTACAGTCACTTTTAAGGCTCGTCATCATCCAGAATAATGGCCAAAGCCACTCTATCGGATTTGTCACAGACAAGACGGAAACTCATGTGTATGGCTCAGACAAAGTGAATATTGGGTTTTGCTCTGAAAAACCCCACCATGAGGCAGTGCTGGTTGTATTGCAAGAATCTGTTATGTTCATTTTCACAAACGGATTTGAAGGAGCGCGTGTTTATGAATTTCCTATTGATAACCTCATCATTGAGCGCATTCAATGGTTTCAAATCGAACCCCATGACAATCAAACGACCCAGACGATTCTGATTTCGTCCCCGGTTGAACCCAAACCAGAGTCATTTTCCCTCTTATTCATGCTTTTTGCTCCTCTTCCTGCAATTATTTTGATATGTCTACTCCTTGGTGTTTACTTGTTAAGACGAAGAAAACGATCCAAAAATGCTGTTATTGAGCCCAAGTTAGAAGACTCAAGAAATTCAACCAATTCCGGTTATGAGGATATCCAATGTGATTCAGGGTTCGTTACTCGAGGGGAGGGCAACAACGGAGAAGATTATTATCCATTATCAAATGTTGATTACTATACTACGGAAATAGTTAATTAATTAGTTGTGTGTTAAAGACGACATCCTTTAATCAGAATCGTAAGGACTTCGAAGCAAGTATCGGTCCGTTTGTGGTGTTCATTGGAATATTAATAAAATGATAAGATAATGTTAAGTATAAGAATGAGCTTTTCTTGGCTTAGGAATTGTTTCAGCAGGAAAATGTTATCAACTTATCTATTTATATTTATTTTGCGGACTTCCTTCTTCCTGTTGGGAATGGGATCCCCAACAGTTCATCACGGAAAAAGGTATTAATCTTACTTGATTTTACATTCATATTTTGATCAAAAAAATTGATCCAAGTCTGACTTGAAAGATGCAACCGGATCAACAAGGCCTACGTATTCCCTACGAATATTAGAGGGCAGCAAATCAAGCAATGAAGGAGCCCAAGAAAGGAAAGAAGTGGACTTACTTCATTGTTTTATCTAGCCTGGATTCTCGAGGACTTGAAGGTACTCTCAAACGCACATCAAACCTCTGTGGTCACTAGAATTGACCCTAAATCCTGGGTTGGGACAAAGCTCGTGGATGCCTTAGACAACGTACATTATCAGATACATTTCGTACCTTCTCTGAACACGGTACAGTCCCAACATTTAAATTTTTTCCCAATGCAAGGGCTCTCTCATTCCTGTGATGTTCCTAGTGAAACATCTTTGGACTTGCTCGAGCTTTTGCAAACCTGCTGAACTCATTGGAGCCCAAATGGGTAAAGCATATTCAAGATGCAGCTGGACAATCGACTTGTACAGATTTAGTTAGAATAGTGATACTTTCTCTGGACTTAAACGTGCGACTAAATGTAACATTGGGAGTAAAAGTTTATGGACATGTAACGTGTAAATGAAGGTATTCAAAAACTTCGCCATAATCAGTGTCTTGAAGCCAGACCATTCAATTAGCACGCTTATTGCAAATATCTAGGATTCGTCAACTTGCAGTTGAAGTTTAGCGGACAGTTTTATTTGGCGTAATGTCAAAATGCCATCACCAACTCATGTACGTAATTCAAGTACCACGCGAGACAAAAGATCCTCATACAATATCTTGTCTTAAAACTCCACTGCTGACATATTTTTGCCTACAGATCTTATTTGATTTGAAATTCACTCTCTGAAATATTGGTGTTTTACTTTCAATACAATTCTTGCTTTGGCGGTAAAGGGCCCAATTTATCAAAGCCAAAATCAACATAAAATGCTCCCAAATGGGCCAAGAAAAACAAGAGCAATCGTGCAATCGCATCATACGTAGTCGAGGTAATCTTGCCACCTAGCGACCAGAATTGACCCCAAAGTCAAGTGTTTGTTATGATTTGGTTTTGGGTGGGCATATTTTGAAGCTCACAACCGTCAAAACGGACATTGCCCCTCGTTTTCAAGACATTTCAGCGTCACCAAACTAGTTATATTCCTATTGAAAGGACGTTTTTCATCTACATAGTATGACAGCTTTTTAAAGAAACTCAGTTGATGCCAAAATCGTTCATGGAGTGAATGAGACACTAGAGGATGGATAACATCAGGTGATGTCGAACATACCGTGGTAATCAGGTTTTTGTGTTAACCCGAATCTAAGATTGCGTGATTTTTGTAATTAAGTTGCGAAACGGCCCATCCTACGCTATTCATGGCACAAATGCCAAGAGAGAAAATGCAAGCCGTTTGAATACATCATGGCAAAGCTCCGGATTGGCCGCCCTTATCAGATTGGGATGGACATCGACCACCCGTCATCGGATTGATACCCATCCTTGGACCAGATTGGGTGACGGGTCTCCATCCAATTATGGATGATTGATATGAAACTGATGAGAGGTGATTGATATGAATCTGGTGACTGGTGGTCAATGTCAGTGACCACCAGTCAGGCTATGAATAATGTAGGATGAGCCATTTCGCAGCTTAATTACAAAAATCACGCAACCTTAGTTTACTGTTCATTTCGGGTTAACACAAAAACCTGATTACCCATACTGTGATGCCAAGACATTGATTCTTCAGAAGAGCGTATCCAACACTACGGAATTGATTGACCCTCCAGAAAAAAGAAAGATGGAAGACAGTCAATTCAATTGTGAGGCAACACTTCGTCATCATCGGGGCTCTCGGGCTGTCACCTGCATTTTGAATCAACTGTGGCTCTTCAAGCAAGCGGCTACCAAAAGTGTCATCCAACAAACTGCATGGCTCTTCATGCACT
>NC_081451.1:5382769-5399867 GCF_007210705.1 Tigriopus californicus
ATTTTGGCAATTTCGCCCTTGAAGGAGTGCCACAATGAAGTCAAACTCATTTTGTCAAAGCTTGACTTAAAAGTTCCCGAAGACTTGGAAGACATTTTTTCACAGGATTTGAAATGTTACAACACTGTCTGCGGGCTCGGTAACCACAAAAGCACTTATCCTTGCATTTATTGCTTATGGGTTAACGGTCAGTGGAAAGACACCAAGTTTGAGGATCGCACTTTGGGGAGCCTTTCAGATCCATATGAAAGGTTCAAGATCGAACCAAATGCAAAGCCTAAGAACTTCTATTCTGTACAGAGGGAGAGATTAATTTTTCATCACAAGCCACCTGAAACACCGATTCTTGATTGTTGCACACTCCCTTGGCTACACATTCGATTGGGAATTCTCAACCACACCTACGGCAAACTTATTCTTTGTGTCCCCGAGGTCAAGGGTTGGCCAAAGCAAGTCCATATTCATTCTGAAAGTTATCATGGAAGTTCCTTTGAGGGTAACGAATGTCAAAAGCTCCTTCGAAATATTCCTATCTTGAAGAAGATCCTCGGTCAAGCCAAAAAAATCGAGATTGGCCAAGCATTCGTTGACGTCCTAGAAGCATTTGATCAGTTAAATTCGAGCTTATCACAGGGAAATATTGGGATTGAAGGCTTCAAAGATTGTGTGTAATCGTTCAGAGAAGCTTGGAAAAATTCCAAAATGGCTCTGATTCCAAAAGTACATTTGATTTTGGATCATTTGAGCGAGTTTATCGTGTTGCGAGGAGTCAGATGAACAAAAGTGGATGAAGTATCAAGTTAAAGATGTGGGAAACCCGCTTTACAAATACGTCTTTTCCAAGGAGTTTGTGATTTTATGGGTGCTCATGGAGAATAAATCATGTCCGTTGGTTCGATAAATCCATGAAATAAACGAATTGTAAAACACTTGATCTATACATGTTATTTGGTTGGGAAATCTTACCGAGCAGAAGCAACTTTGCATGTATATTCTATCACGGATATTACGCTGTTTGACAAACCTCACACTTGAAAAAAAAACATACGAGCAATTTTCCGCTTCTTGCTTATGCTTGAAATAAAAACGATGTGCTTTGCTTTAGCAAAAACCGAAAGTGCTTAGTTCTATGCACCTACTATAATCATGGTTATAATCTGCATCATGCAAATGAATGACGATAGGGTAAAAAAGATACCAGTTAAATAATAATTTCTCCTATCTAATGTTAGTAAATAATGATTATCCACGACAAAGAAAAGTTCCTTCTGGATATATAGTAGATTGAATAGATATGAAAACCGTAGATGGAGTTTGCCTCATTTTTATCAATATCTCTTCACCTTGAAGTTATGTTGCCTTCACAGATGTCATGATGAGCTGGTATTGTCTTTTGGAATATAATAATCATTAGTGAATATCTCTTGCCCTGAACCTCCCTCTAAAAACGATGTTTCGTATAGGTCCCATTCTGTTTGAATCTTTATCCCTGCCATTTTCGATAGTCCTTCGAAACAAGTTTTGGCGGCATATTCAAATACTCGTTCAAAAGTTAAAACCTTTAAAAATTACTTATTTCATCAGCAAATGAACTTGTGGTCATTCGTTTTGGAAACTGCAGATCTTTATCTACTTAGCTGAAGTGTCAAATTTTAGCATCATTTCTTCTGAAGGGCGGTCTTGTATTTCCTAACCGTGGTTACTATTTGATAATACTTTCTTTGTCACACTCTGATTTAAGCAACTAGAAATGATGTGCAAATTGGCTTGTGTCCGCTTGAATAGAAAGGAAATGTTTCTGTTATCCAAGGCAGTCAAGTAAAGGGGCTTTTGATAAGGTATTCTTTTTAAATCCTCGAGATTCAGTTTAGGCTTGGCATTAACGATGTTACCATACCTTTTCATGGTCTTTGTCTTCGGTTTTGCCTCAGCAACACAATATGAGCAGAGTTTCTTTCCTCAAAATGCAAGGAGGCAATTGAATGATCTAAAAAGGTTTGGAACCTGGATCCAGGAGTGCAATGGAAATCCCAACGAAGCTCTGCTCCATTTTCCAATTGAAGAAATACCGTCGGTGTGCGACTCCCTTGAACTTCTTGGATTTAGTGAAAACACACCTGGCAATTGTTCCCGAATCCCCCTGATTTGTAACCAAACTCAAGATAAGATCCAATGGACCAACCTTCGAAAAAAAGATCACTTTAACGTTGATTTTGATTCGGACATTTTGGAAGTGGAAACGACGTTCTCAAAGAATGGTTTTGTCACTTTGAAGGCTGGCCCTGGTGAAGTCATACAAATAACAAAGATTCTGAACAAATGTTTCTACAACTTGAGAGAACGCTATGTGATAACTCGGAATCCTTGTCCATCTGCAAAAGATGTTTTTACGTTTGGATTCTTGAAGACCAAAACAGCCGTTTATGAATATCGTCCGAAATTCCGAGAACATCTTTATGACTTCACAAAACTGTACTTACCAATTAATATCAGTCAGTTGGAATTCATTCAAGACGAAGCCAACTCGTCCTTGACCAAGATGAATCATTCCCAAACCGAATCAGTCACAAGGCATCCCAATGAACTGGACAATCTCCATAGGATCTCCAACCAATTGAAGGACCACAATATCTGGAATTGCGACTTGTTGAATGATTGCCAGGAACTTTCGTTTCCCACCTCTGGCCGATTGAACATCACCAACGCTCTGATTCCCAAGACTAAAATCTATTTCCATTTCCATTTGCAGTCAAATCTAAATCTCATCATCATCCAAGGTAACGGCCAAAGCCACCTTATGCGATTCGTCACAGACAAGACGAAAACTCATCTGTATGTCCCAGACAAAGTGAGTTTTGAGTTTGGATGGGACGAAGTCAAACGCGAGGTAGTGCTGGTTGTATTGCCACAGTCTGTTATGTTCATGTTCATACACGTATTGGAAGGAGCGGTGGTTCATGAGCTTTTTTTTGATAAACTCATTATTGAGCACATCCAATCGTTTCAAATTGAACCCATTGACAATCAAATGACCAAGACGATTCTGATTTCGTCCCCGATTGAAGCAAAACTAAACGACTTGAACCCCAAATCGGGGCCATTTTCAATTTCATTCATGCTTTTTGCCCCTCTTGTTCCAATTGTTTTGATATGCTTACTCATCAGTTTTTACCTCCTAAAACGAAGTAAAGGTTCCAGAAATACTGTTATAATACGACCACAAGACACAACTAGATCATCAGGGTCCGGTAATGAGGATATCCAAAGTAATCCAGAATTTATTTCTCGAGAGGATTGCAACAACGGAGAAGATTACTATAACACATCAAACATTGATTACTATAGCACATCAAACATGGATTACTATAACACATCAAATATTGGTTAATGCACTTAAATAGTTGATTGTTAAAGGTGTTATTCTATTTGCAAGAAAACATTTTCGTGATGACTATGTTTTTGCTTTATTTCTTGGACGTATCGGTTGCATTTCCAGAATACTAGAATTGAGATCCTGTGCTTTCTCCTAAACTCAAAAAACGGAACAAAACTTTTCCATATTGCCTAAGATGGAACACCGCTATCCTCCACTACGGTTGATATCATGAGGAAACTTGGAAACTTGATAGCACAAAGAGCTGGTTTCATGGACGTAGCCTTAGCTTAGCTGTCTCAGCAAGTCTTAAAAAGACTCAAAATAGCAGCAAGGCCTCGGAGCAATTTGAATCCAACAGTTGCAGTTGGTCTCCAAAGCAATATTTTAAAAGAATGAGTCAAAAACAACTCAAATACGCTTTAATACAATAAAGAACGATAACCATTACGATAATACTTATTATTATTATTATTTTAAAGGGGCCCATATAAGTAAGGGACCAGCTATGGCTCTGCTGTATCGATCGCCGACGATCCCGCATGATATTTAATTTCCAATCTTAGAGTTTGCGTAAAAAAAAGCCCAACGGATTTGACTTGACTCATTAGACTACTCTACTCTTCACTTTCATTTGATAATTTTCAGTGGAGGCCTTATTCTTACCCTAAATCAAACTCAAATTTTCAAAAATTCCGGCTTTTATCCGCGACAGACGAACATGAGATCAAATGAGTTGATGAAACTTTGCTATTTAAGAAACTGCTGACCCAAGAAAGTCCGTGCTTGCACTTAACACATTCAGTTATTAGGTTAGCAAAATTCCAAGGAGCTGCAGACCAGACTAATATTTGGGTTGAACGTTTTTACTCTTCTGTTGAAAGGATGCAGTCTTTCCGGATCAACTATTTACGTACATTAAGAACTGTTTGATGCGGTAAAGTCGTCAATATTTGATGTTGTATGTTAATCTTCTCCGTTGTTCTGATCCCCTCGAATCCTGGATGACAATAGATATCATCATAACCGGAATTGGCTGATTTTCTTTCCTCTTGTTGTCGTATGATTACAACATTTCTGGGTCTTTTTCTTCGCCTTAGTAATCATACGCCAATGAGTAAGCATATCAAAACCATCGCAATAAGAAGAACAATAGGAATGAATAAACGAGAAAATGACCTCGATTGGGCACCAAGTCGCTTGGTTTGGGTTCAATCGGGGACGAAATCAGAATCGTCTTGGTCGTCTGATAGCCATTGGGTTGGATTTGGAACGACTGGTTGTGATCAGTAATGAGCTCATTAATAAGAAATTCATAAACACGGACTCTCCTAAAAAAGGTTTAAACGATTATCATTACGGATTGCCGCAATACAACCAGTACCGCCTCAAGTTGGGGCTCTTCAGATCTAAACCCAGTGCTCTTTTTGCCAGGGCTTGAGATTCGAGTGTACCATTTCCCCCACAATTCCAGGAATCGGGTATAGTGGCGATGGACATTATTCTGGATGATGTTGAGAATTAGATTTGACTGTACATGGATATGGAAATAAATTCTTGTCTTGGAAATCAAAATGTTGGTGATGTTCAATCGGCCAGAGGTGGGAATCAAAAGTTCCTGGCAATCGTTCAACAAGTGACAACTCCGGTTATTTTGGTTCTTCAATTGTTTGTAGATTCTATGTAGATTGTCCAAATCATTGGGATGCCTTGTGACTGATTTGGTTTGGAAATGATTCAACTTGGTCAAGGACGAGTAGGCCTCGTCTTGAATAAATTCCAATTGACTAATATTAATTGGTAAGTTCAATTTTGAAAAGGCATAAAACTGTTGTCGGAAATCCATTTCTTATTGATAAACGGCTGTTTTTGTTTTCAAGAATCCAAATCGTGCTATGCTGTAATTTGGCAAAAGTCAAAAGTTTTATTGAAAGACCGGTAGTTCATCAATTTTACACGGCATCTGCTTGGAGTAGTTACTAATCGTTTGATTTCACTAGAGTCAAACTTCAACGAAAAAAAAAATTAAAATTTTACAACGTTGTTTCCACACCAATCAATTCCGAATCAAGATCAACGTAAAGTGATCGTTTGTTCGACGATCGTTCGTTCCATTGAATCTTGTCTGAAGTTTGATTACAAACCAGGGGAATTCGGGAACAATTGCCACAAGTGGCAATTGTTTTCAATGAATCCAAGAGGTTCAAGGGAGTCGCTAACTGAGGTCACTTTTTAAATTGGAAAGTGAACAAGACATTTGTTGCGATTTCCAATGCGTTCCTGGATCCAGGTTCCAAACTTCTTTAATTCATACAATGTCTTTCTTGCACTTTGAGGAAAGAAGCTTTGCTCATATTGGGCTGCATTAGCAAAACCGAAGACAAAGACCATGAAAAGACATGGTCACATTTTTTATGCAAAACCTAAGCTGAATCCGGAGAATTAAAACAATAATGTTTTATCAAAGCTTCCTGAACCTGACTGCCTTGGATAACAAAAGTATTTCGTTTCTACGCTTCAAAGACCTCGGCAAAATCAAGATAGACAACATGAGTCAATTGATGTTGTCTATCTTGATTTTGCCAATGCCTTTGATGAAGTAGATCATGGACTTTTGTTGAATAGACTTCATGACATTGAGATCCAAGGCAAGGTTTTCAATTGAATAGGAAGCTTCATTCATGAAAAGAAGCAAATTGTTAAGGTTGAGGGATCTCTTAGTGACATACATGATGCCAAGTCAGGTGTTCCCGAGGGCTCCATCTTAGTGCCCCTCCTTTTTATAATATTCGTTGCCCCGCTTCAAAAGCTTAGTATTACGGCCAGTCCCTCTTCTTATGCTGACGATACAAAGTTAGTTTCTGGTAGGAATGACCTTCGGGTCAACTCCTTTGAATACTCCACTCGTAGATAATGGAGGTAAAGATATTGAGTAGGTCTCATCCATGAAAGATTTATGTTTAGTCCTCCAAGATAATGGAAAGTTCGATGAGCATATCCAGTTGAAGGTGGGTAAGGCTTTTCAAATGTGTGGTTGGATATATCGCACATTTAAGTCCAGAGACAGCATCACGATGGTAACTCTGTACAAGTCGATTGTTCAGCCACATCTTGAATATGCTTCACCCATTTGGGCTCCAATGTGTTCAGTAGGTTTGCAAAAGGTCGAACAAGTCCAAAGATGTTGCATTAGGAACATCGCAGGGTTGAGAGAGCTCTCATATTGGGAGAGGCTAAAAAAGTTGGGACTGTACAGTGTTCAGAGAAGGTACGAAAGGTATCTGATACTGTACGTCTTCAAAAGTATCCATGAGCTTTGTCCCAAACCAGGATTTAGGGTCAATGCTAGTGACCGCAGAGGCTGAAGGTGCGTTTTGAGAGCACCTTCAAGCCTTCGAGAATCCAGGCTAGTTAAAACAATGAAGTCCACTTCTCTTCTTTCTCGGGCTCCTTCATTGTCTAATTTGCTTCCCTCAGATATTCGTAGGGAATACGTAGGCCTTGTTGATCCGGTTGCATCTTTCAAGTCATACTTGGACAAATTTTTAGATAGCATTCCTGATCAACCATATATTCAAGGACTAGCTCGGTCTGCCAACTCAAATTCGTTGGTAGACCAAATATCATATACCGATTGAAAGGTAATAAATAGACGAATTATAACCTTTCACTTTGATAGTACTGGGGAGTACATTCCCTGTTGCGGTTAGAAAAGCCCGTGAAAAACCAAACCAAACCAAAAAAGAAAAAATACCAAAACGGACACTAACCAAGTTTCCGCCTAGTCGGAAATCTGCACCGTTACAAAAGAACGTTTATGCAAGCTCTGGCAGGTTCAGTTTTGGGCTGTTACCATGCATGACCTTGCCTGGAGAGTTGCCGGCGGAGTGCTTCAAAGCATTCGGCGACATGAAAAAATGCGCTCACGAAACCACGTGGGGATACCCCATTCCTTAGTCAAGTCAGGGAGCTCAGAATGACGCTTAATCCAGAAAAGTGCCACTTGGGCGAAACACAGATTACATTTTGGGGGATCGAATTCATTAACCGCTACCGAAAGGCCCTTTTATGAGACGACCCTAATAAAGTCTCGTCTGAATTTGTAAAGAGTCAGCTGACTTCAGCTGGGAAATCTCTTGATTCTCTTCGGGAGGATGCGTTTGTTATCAAACCGGCTTCCTCTTAGTTCCAAGTTACCCTCAGAATGAAGAAGGCACCGCTTCTCTTGAAAATACGTTTTGTTCTTGCAATGATTGTGCCATGTAAAGCAATCCTATACGATACACAATTTTTGCCTCAGAACAGCCAAAACCACATGGAGACGTTAAAGGTATTGGGAACATGGATAGATGAGTGCAATGGTGACCAGGAAAAAACCCTCGTTCAGTTCCCCATCCAGAACGTGTCGTCCGTTTGTCAGGATTTTCTTCCTCTTGGGTTTAGAATAAGCCATGACGAAACTTGTGCCAGGGCTCCACTGTCTTGTGCCAAAACCAATGACACGCTTCAATGGACCAATTACAGGCAAACGGATCAATTGGAAGTAGACTTGCAGTGGGATATTTTGGATCTCAAAGTGACCATGAAGGAGCAAAGCTCACTGACTGTGGAATATCCTCGAGATAAAGTCATGGAAATAAAACGGGAAAAGTCAAGTCAAAAGTGCTCACACGGAATTACTAACGGAATCTTTAAGGAAGCTAGTTGTTCGGTGCCCTATGTTTATCAAGTGGGAGTTTTCATGACTAGTAGCGCCCTCTATCACTACACATTGGAAAGCAAAGAAATGCTATACTTTCGCGTCAAACGATCGGCAAGTGATGAACATATTCGAATCGTCCAAGAAGGAGTCACTACAAGCGCAACCAGACTGCCCCTCTTCCATCGACAAGAATTTATTCCAAATGAAAAGGGATTGGACAATCTATTCAAGATTGCTGCCCATTTAAACAATGGACTTGAGTGGAGTTGTTCCGTATTGGACCATCTGAATTGCCAAACCAATGATGTACCACGATCACAAAAATGGTTGATTAATTATGGCTTCTTTGACAACACCATCATCTACCTCAATGTTGATTTGGTCACTAAATTGGTATTCACCATTACTTTGGAAAACAGAATCAGTTACCATGTGGAAATGATGAAAAAAGGCAAGGCCATCACAATAAGAGGTAATAATGGATTGTGCTCCACTGGTTTCAGTGTTGATCTTCCAAGTGCAAGGGTGCTGATGGCCATTCATGAGAGATCATTGCTTTTTCATGTGCCCAATACTTTTAATGGCCAAGTGGCAAATGAGTGCATCATAGATGAACTGACCATTGCAAACACATACTCCATTGAAATTGTGACTGATGATCCCATCCAATCCATTGTGCTTCTATCAAACTGGTTGCATGTTCAAACCAATCAAAATCGCTATTTGGTCATTGCGGGGATAAGCCTAGCTGTTCTCTTGGCATTTCTTATCCTAATATTGGGTTGTTACAAGCAATGGTGTGGATCAAAAACAACGGTAGCCTCTGTTATATCAAGGGACACATCAACATCAGTTCCTAAAACAACTCAATCTAAATATTCAAACCAAGGCAAAAAAATTGTTCTGGATTCGCCATCCGGATATTATGACGTCTACAAAAACAGGAACAACAGTGCTGATCCACACTCATCAGGTTATGCCTACTACACAACAACCAATGATGTTGCGGATTATTATGTTTAGACAAAAGCCAAGTTTTATAGTTCTTTCTTTCATACCAAAGCATTGTCAGGATTAAGCTTAAATGGTCGTGGTTAATGTAGTCATATGCATGGTGGACAAGCTAGGGCAATGGGGAACATTGTTGATCTCTTCCTGAGGATTAGTACTAGAGCATCATGCATAAAATGGGCTTTCAAAGGTGTGCAGAAGGCTATTCAAAATTATTGTCCACTGTCTTTGTTGGGAGATTTCGAGATTTGCTGGGGGAGAGCTCACTATGTACCATGCAGTAAAAGGGTAAGACTTGTTCATTAATGATGGTTAATCATGAGCATGGCTCTTGTAGATGCCCCGGCTAGATTCTTTGCACAACTGAAAGAAAGATGTTGTTTGTCTCATAGTGAAATTGATTTGTCTTTAATCGCGATGAACATGTATTTCCCACAATTAGGATGTACGTACTTGGGACAATCATGGGACAATGTTGCAGTTACAGTGTCATACATTTAGTTGCATGAATAAACTTTGACATAAGCCGATGTTGTTTGGTACTTTGCAAGTGTAAGAACTTTTCTTCAAAGATGGAAATATATTTGTAATGTTTCCCCTCATTTTAGTAATTTTTCACTAATAGAATAATTTTCTCAATTGTGGGACAATTTGGCGTCACAATATGATAATTATAGTTGCGTGAATTAATCTTGACAATCACCGATGGCACTTTGTACTTTGCTAGTGCAAAAACTTTTATCAAAGGAGGGAAATATAATTGTTATGGTTTTCCTCACTTTAGTAACTTATCAATAGTAGAATAGTACCACCTCCCATCAATTCTAATAGACGGCGCTTCATTTTATGTCATTTGGTCGAGTTTATGAGCAAGTCATTATTTTAGTCCAAATTCTCAACGACTGGAATGGTTTTGAGCAAACATGCCATTTATTTGATTATACCATTAGTTACGAAATCTTATAAAACTGCAAATATGTCAGGAATAAGGGGGCAAAACTATCTGCTCAAGGAGTTTTTTTAAATGTTCCTCATCAAAATGACTTTTCTATTTGAAGACTAACGTCTGAAAGTCAACATAAAATAACAACACTGAGGAGAAGCCATTTTTATTGATTCTTGCAAGTGACGTCGCCATTTTTACTAGTACTTCTTTGCTCTTCGGACGAGCAAGATCCGTGATTATGTTGCATTATATAAGATAAGATTGCACTGTTTTTGAGTTTCTGGAAGTCGATGGCAATCATCCATCTACTAACCATTTACTTATACCCCATGGAAACATGTTAAGTTGTGTCTGTCTGACTTTGAAAGTATAAGAATATTGCACAAACAAAGTTGCGTCCCAACGTTTAATGTAACGCATCTACAAAAACTGCCGTGATAAAAGAGACAGAGTAATCAAAACGGATCATGTAAAAAAGATTTCTAGAAAAATGAGAAAAACTTCAAATCTCAAAATTTTCTCCCCAAAATTGACTAAAATTTATCAGAAAAAATCCTGCATTTTTTCTTTTTTTGGTGCGGACTTCATTACCGCTACCGGGATTGGAATCCCAGCAGTTGAAGACGAGAAGATTATTTATTATACTTGACTTTTATTTATATATATTATTTGATCGACCAACGAATTGGAGTTGGCTGATCTGGCTAATCCTTGAATATAAGGTTGATCCGGAATTTTTGTCAAAAACTTGTCCAAGTCTGACTTAAATCTTGCTACTGGATCAACCCCTTCATAAGCCCTACGAATATTTGAGGGCAGCAAATTGAACAATGAAGGAGCCCGAGAAAGAAGAGAGTTGGACTTCATTGTTTTAACTAGCCTGGATTCTAGAGGGCTTGAAGGTGCTCTCAAAACGCACATTAAGCCTCTACGGTCACTAGAATTGACCCTAAATCCTAGCTTGGGACAAAGCTCATGGATACTCTTGAAGACGTACAGTGTCAGATACCTTTCGTACCTTCTCTGAACACTGTACAGTCCCAATTGTTCTAGCCTCTCCCAATATGAGAGCTCTCTCAATCCTGTGATGTTCCTAATGAAACATCTTTGGACTTGCTCGACCTTTTGCAAACCTGCTGAACTCATTGGAGCCCAAATGGGTGAGGCATATTCAAGATGTGGCTGGACAATCGACTTGTACAGAGTTAGCATCGTGATGCTATCTCTGGACTTAAACGTGCGATATATCCAACCACACATTTGAAAAGCCTTACCCACCTTCAGCTGGATATGCTCATCGAACTTTCCATTATTTTGGAGGACTACACCTAGATCTTTCATAGATGAGACCTGCTCAATATCTTTACCTCCATTATCTACGAGTGGAGTATTTAAAGGAGTTGACCCAAATGTCATTGAGCGGAATTTCATTCCGTTCAGGGCCATATTACTCTCAGTTACCCAAGAGTAGATTCGATTTAAGTCCTTTGCAAGGCTACTGGAATCTTGGCCATTCCTACCAGAAACTAACTTTGTATCGTCAGCATAAGAAGAGAGACTGGCAGTGATACTAAGCTTTTGAAGCGGGGCAACGAATATTATAAACAAGAGGGGCCCTAAGATCGAACCCTGGGGAACACCTGACTTGACATCATGTATGTCACTAAGGGATCCCTCAACCTTAACCAATTGCTTCCTACCAGAAATGAAACTTTTTAACCAATTGAGAACCCTGCCTTGGATCCCAATTTCATGGAGCCTGTTAACTAAAAGCCCATGATCTACCTTGTCAAAGGCCTTGGCAAAGTCGAGATAAACTACATCAACTGATTCATGACTCTCTAGTCCCTCAATAACCCGCTCAATATGTTCAATCAGTTGGGTAACCGTGCTAAAATGTGCTCGGAACCCATGCTGGCTAGGAGGAAGGACTTCATGAATATCAAGAAATTCAACAAGTTTGAACTTCATGATCTTCTCAAACACCTTCGCAATATTCGAAGTGAGAGAAATTGGCCTGTAGTTACTGGGGAGTGTCTTATCTCCCCCTTTGAAAATTGGAACCACATGAGCTACCTTCAGAGAAGAGGGGAACTTGCCCTGGTCCAAGATGCAACGCATCAAGTACGAGAAAACAGGAGCAAGAACCTGTGAGCATCTCATCAGAAACTGAGATGTCACCCCATCAAGGCCAGAAGAGCTCGAGGGTCTCAAGTCCCTGATGGTCTCTAAAACATCCTGATCTGTGACTACAAGATCATCTAAATGCTCAGCTTGACAAGCCTTGCCAGTCCCAACAAACTCATCAATAGAGCAATGGACTGTTGCTCCTAAACTCAGTGGATTTGAAAACACACTAGAGAACTGATCTCCAAGTATGTTGGCCATAGCCCCTACATTGTCTATGGTTTCCCCATCGACCTCAAAAGAGTTACTTCCGGCGCCGAGGTTTGAACCCACGACAACTAGGGAGAGGATTCTTGCTTTGTTCACACTGCCTCTTAGACCGCTCGGCTACACCAGCTCCATTGCCCAAAGTGCATACTTTTGTTTCAAGATTGCTGAAATTGCATAATAAATTATAAATAATGTCAAATATTTGCAAATCCAATAAATTTTGCAGAAATTTCGGAGAAGGAGGAGACGTGGTTTAGTGGATTGCGCGTGGTCTTAAAACGAAAGAGGTCCCCGGTTCGAATCTCCTCCCCGACCTTTCTCAAGAAAACTTTTAGATACTAACCCTGCCCACAGATGGAGAACCAAAACTGATACGGACACGACAATGCCTATCGGAAAAAGTTTAAGGACGATGTGACGGCTGGCTTCGCTGGCCGGGAGAGGCTTATCCCTCCGACCCGAATACCCAAATACAAAAAAAGAAGAAAAAATGCAAGTTTATTGCAACATTTGCACAGTTTGCAGGATGCAAGTTTGGGCAGGGCCTAATGACGAGATTCCTCCATAACCTGATCTCTTGGTGCAAAACCTTCCGATGTGTCCATGTCTGCCACACTCAAAGCATTTCATATGTCTTGCGCGGCAAGAAACAGCCGGATGTTCCAATCCCCCGCGCTTGGAACAAGTGGCTCTTGGACCTCCCTTAGCGATGTTGCGAGCCTGACTTGCGGTCTCCGGCTTGTGGACCGTTGTTGTTGCAACTCGGATATTTCTTGCGCTTTCAAATGCTTGTTGGGGTCTTGATGATATGCGACAAAGTCGGTTATTTCAAAGGCTCTGATATTATGTCTGGATGCATCCGGCTCATGCGGATTAGCTTGAACTTGCACTAGTTGTCGTCACACAGACTCGTCATAAACTCGCGAGATGGGTGTTTTTACGCCGAAGCGCTCTTTTGCGTAATGCATTACACTAATCAAACACACTAATATACAACTAGTATACTGTGATAGTATAACCTACGCCCTCAAAGTTTATAGTTTAGTGAAACTAACTTAATTTCAGACTGCACGGTTCCTATTCAAAACTATAACCCAACTTAAATTTAGACACGAGACAATTTGATAACCCAGTTCAATGATCAAGCAAACACAGAGTAATGAGTAGACCTCGAAAAAGACCGGTGCTATTATTTGAAGGTAAGACAAATGAGAACAAGGTATGAGAAAACACGAAAAAAAGAGTTATCAGAACTTTAATGAAATGTCAAAGTGTATAAAAGATGTGCAAATATGGAAAAGCAAGTTGCAAGAATTGATTCAATGGGGATATGGTCGGTTTTAGCCCCGCATATCCTTTTTACTGTATCTTTATCTGTTGCAAAGTCTAGGCACCTCACTATATTTACTAGCCTATCCATTGAGTTCACAAGAAAGCACCATATCTTGTTATAATGTTCGACATTAGGGCACGTTTTCAATTGATACAGATGTTATTGTAAGCAATTGGCTCTTTTTCCGGAGCCTAATGTTTTGGTAATGTTATGTTATGGACGCGCGGAGAACAAACAGATGATGTACTCTGGTTGAAGCTCCATTGCAAACTGTTTATTGAACGGTAGTTGGGGCATGGATACAAGAGATCGTATATACACAGAGAGCAAATATAAGGGCCCTTATTTGCATCGTCACACGGGCCAAAGAAAACGGGAAGAGGCACGATAGATTACTAAATGAACTACTCTTGCCTAGCCTTGAACGCAATTTCTTTTCCGGATCTTATGTGACCCGGGCACAAATTTTAAATATGATTCTGATAGAATTAGCCAAAAGCAACACGAACACAATATAATTTATTCAAAAGGAATTGGCCAAATCGACCCTTTATTTGGTAGAGACTGAATGACAAGCGCCCTCTGTAGTGCATATCGTAAAACATATTTCTTGCAACTTAGGGGGACAATGAAAAACGAGAGAGCATGATGCATACGCATGGCATAAGCTGTGATAACGTAAATAACGAACAACACTTCAGGTACTGAGGTTACTTTTGTTCTCAAAACAATTTTAAGTCGCATCAATCCCATGACGGCAGATATAGGGGATGTTACTCTGCCTCCCCCTCAAAATGTAAATAATAACAAAAGCTAGCTCTGGGAGGCACAACCAGATTGGCTATGTACTAAGCTATTGCTATCTCACCCTTTTTCTCAAGAACATTTATCGCTCGAAAGAAAAGAACAATGCAGTTCAGTTTTGAAATTGTTTGATCTTGAACTTTTGTTTACATCATATGCCATTTTCTGTACCTAACTTAGATTATAGCCCCCTTACGCTGAACGAAATATCTTTTAGGTTCCGCACTTCAGAGAGCGCTTTGTCGTTCAGCCTCTACCAAATAATGGGCCGATTGGGCTAACTCCTTTTTATTGAATTATAATGTGTTTGTGTTGTTTTTGGCTAATTATATCAAAATATGATTCATAGTTAGTGTCCCGGGTCACCTATGATCCGAAAAAGAAATTGCTTTCAAGGCTAGGCAAGAGTAGTTCATTTAGCAATCTACCGTGCCTCTTCCCGTTTTCTTTGGGCCTTGTGACGTTGCAAGTAAGGGCCCATATTCGATTCGTAAACGTGATTTTCTGTAGATCATTTCTTCCCCAGTAGGTTACCATGAAAGCAAGCAGGCAAATCTAAGCAAAAAACTATTTACAATACGTTTTTGATTGTCGTACTTATTCAAAAAGGGTTATATTGTTGTATGTTTAATTCTTAAATACTTCTATCATGAGCATTTTGAGCCGGTTGTAAAGCGGAGAAAAAAGAAATGAAGGAATGTGAATGTTTGATAATAAGCTTTTTTATTTTTTTATTTTTTTTTTAAGCGGTTTTATCTCAAAAAATGTCGAAACAAACCTCATATCATAAATGAATTGAACTTCAACAAGTGCTTTTGAAGATTGTTAAAAACATACTTTTGAGAATTTGGCCGCCTGCGAAAGCAAACGTTGAATTACAATTTTTTAATTAACAATGGCTTCTTTTTCACGCAAGATTAGTGGAAAATTTAGTGTTATTCTTTATTATCAGAAAAATGATCGTGTCTTGTACTTTTAATACGCTAAACCGGTTCAAGAGTACCTCGGCACAATGGAAGACTCGACACAGGGAAAGTCGACACACAGGAGAACTCGACACACTGGAAAATTCGACACATTAAAAAATTCGATGCATCAAGCAGCTCAATACATTAGAAAACTCGACATGTAAGAAAGCAAAACATCAAAAGATGCAACTGATCAGAAAGACATGACTGCCTCAAACAATTTGCTAGCATCTATAATTGATGATAATTGAAAATGGAGATAGGGCATCCTTGCTTAACATTCATATACTTCTGCTGTAGAAAAAATAAAACCGTGCAAACCTCATTGTGCAAGCCATCAAAAAAGTCACAAAAAAGCTTGGAGTTGAAATGTCTTATTTTGTGAGGATTTCTGGGGTGTCGAGTTTTCCAATGCATCTAAATTTTCAATGTGTCGAGTTTCCCGATGTGTCGACTTTTCCAATGTGTCGAATCTTCCTGTGTCGAGTCTCCGGTGTGTCACCTTTTCCAATATGTCGAGTTACCCTGGAACCATAATGGCAGGTTAAAAATATCTGGTTACTATTCACTACAGAAGAACATTCATTAACATCATGGCTCACTTAAACTAAATGAGTTGATAATTAGAGAGAGGCACTAGCGTCGCTAGAGGCCACTTTTTACACATTTGCACTTTTCACCTTTTCACTCTTATTTTGAACTTACTTGCATCTTTGGTCTAAAAATATTGTTTTGGTTGGAATCAGAACTTTATTGGCAATATAATTGGTTCCAAAGTTTGAAGTGAAAAAAGGTTGCAGCCAAAATAAAGAAATAAGAAGGTAAATTTTGAACGATTGACGCCAATTATTATATTCTGCAGGCTAAACGTACTTCATCCCAATTTTATCTGAAGCGGCAATGGTTGAGAAAAAAGTCAAAACAAAAATGAACGGAGCCAGTTTCCGGTCCAAAGGGGCCATTTAAGCAGGGTGCAAAGACAGTGAATGTGCCCTCAAACGCACCATAGCTGCTTTCCTAACCCTCTCCAGGCCAGCAAACATCTATTTTAGAGGAAGACAAATTCCATTTTTTTAGTTAATTCAATGGTACAGATTTAATTGTTTTTCGTCAATTCGATAAAACTGTTTTATGTCTGTAACAAATAACGAAAAACTGAAAAATGGCTGTTGCGCATTTTGAAGTTCCCGCCCTTTTTAACGGGCTTAACAAGGACTCCCTACCGAGCATAACAAGTAAAAGTCATACTAAATTTTAAGATCTAATGTTAGAAAAAGAGAGACTGAAATCTAATCATGAAGATATGTAAACTGGTTGGGGCCCCGCATTGGTAGAGCATCAGTTCTTTCAACCTCCCTGAGTATAAAGCAACAACTTCAAGTTCAAATGACGAGTCTGTTGAGATTGATGTTGTTAGTCAAATTGAGCAATGCGATGATCTTTTAGTTACAGATCAAGATGCTTTAGAGGCCATCAGGGACTTGAGACTCTCGAGCCTCCCCTGGCCCTGATGCGGTGACCTCTCAGTTTTTGATGAGATGCTCACTGGTTCTCGCTCCAGTTT